>NW_009923299.1:13208-136297 GCF_000696875.1 Nestor notabilis
GCTTAAATAATGTGGTTTAAGATCCTACCTCCTAATCTTCCCTCCTGCTTTCCCATGGCTGAGCACGTAGCGTGATAGGATTTGGGTTTTTAGCAGTGGAAAACTCAATGTGATTTTTCACACTACTGTGATGTGCAGTGCAATCTGACGTTGCTTATAAAACAGTCGTATGCGGTGTATATTTACCTGAAATATTTAAAAGATTTGTCATTAAGCTCAAGGTCATGGATCTCATGTATTTTCAAGGAAATTGTTGTCACGGGCTAAAATCATGTTTCACCTGCAAGTCTGGCTCTTCATTAGCTGATAGGAGGGATTTGCGGCATTGGCAGCAAGTTGTGCTGCCTCTGGCTGCCTGCCAAAGCAGGGCTGCTGTTTGAGGCAGCAGGTCTCTCTGCCTTTCGCCAGCCTGAAAGGCACAGGGCTTTCAAGAAGAATGCAGTGCAGGATTTTGTGTCGAGTCAAAACCGGCAGGCTGTCCTTGCTTTACTGAAACAATTGCGTGTTTATGATTTTGTAGTATGTGATGTCATGAGGGTGTTGGCTTTCAGGAATTTCACTACTGAGGAAGCAGTTTGAAATGCAGGCAGAATCTTAAAGACCTTCAAATATCACTTGGTTTCTTTTTAGTTAGCTTTGAACAGATGTACAGATGGATACAAACACACGTATTTTTTTGGTAAGGAATTAACATATGGAATACAGAAGTGATTTAAGTGGATACATGACCTGAAGGCAATGTCAAGTCAGTCTGGATTTTCAAACTCTCTTCCTCTACCGGGATATCCATTCTACCAGGTGTCATGCAGGTATATGGTGTTTTAAGTTTTATCTTTTAGTGCACTTGCATACAGAGCTGCAGCATGATGCTTGTGTTAACAGATTTTTTGTTTCCATTTCCTTGTTCTCTGAAAAAAATTATGAAATCAGCGAATTTAGAAGCTGAAAAACATAAATACAGTTTTAGAATGCTTTGTGCCTGACTTTATAGTTAGGTTTGCATTTATTTAAAGCAAATATCTTTATTTCTAAATATACTAAATATATTGAGATTTTTTCCAACTGGAAAAATCAAAGTGTAACCCTGGAGATTTTTAAAGTGAGTTATGTATTCAGATATATTCAGTTATTAGGAACCAGGTATCTACAGTGCTGGGAAGTGGAAATTATACAGGTTTCTAGAAACATGACTAAGTTTTATGTCTTTTCATGCAGAATTGCATAAGGCAAATAAACAAGAGTACTTACTGTCATGCTTTTAAGATAATTTGTAAAAAATGTGCATGTGTGGAAAGGTGATAAATGTTAGCATTGTGATAAAGCTTAATCATACAAGCTTCTCATTGTTTTGTCCTTTAGACTCAACAGTCCAGTTTTATTAAAAATCCTTCCTTCTGAGAGTGCTGTGTAACAGTTTTCTAGTGAATGGGTTGGATTCTAACCATGAAATTACTGTTCCTGTTGTGGAAGACTGTAATATTGCGTAATAATTAGATGAAATGCATTACAAAATTCTTTGGCTGAAAGATCTCAGGTTTCTGGCACACCTTAATAAAGGAATGTAATCTCTGTTTATTGTGTCTAAAGCTGAAGTCCCTGCCTCTCATGCTGCAACAATAACAGAGGGAGGGGAACATTGGAGTTGGAACAGGAGTTTTGTGATATTACTCATGTTCCTGTAACACGTTTGATGGGTAGGATAACAGAGTAAGTTGTTAATTAACACTTTCATATCCAGAGAACAAATCTGACAAATAATGTTTGTAAACTCCAGCACACACAGTGGTATGGGTTAGTTTTGTAAGGCTGCAGCGATAGTCATTTGTGAATAGAAACACAAATGGTTCTGCAGGGTTCCTTTAACCACTTTTCTGTGTGTTTCTTGAAAGAAATTCCTGCACTTATTTGCATATTTGTATATCTGTAGCACTACCAGGCTATCTGGTCAAAGGTACCATAGGGTTATAGAAACCAGAGTTAACCATTTAGAGGTCAATCACAGTGATTGCTCATGGTTGTTGTCCTTTGGCCTAACTTTGGAGGATGCTGACGTCTAGTAGCCTTTCTTTTTTCTGTCCTTTTTTTTTTTGGTGATAATCGGCATGAATAAGCTGGCAATTTAAGACAGCAGAAATTCAGTAAAAAGCAGCTGATGTAAAAGCCTTTTCAAAAGTATGTTAGATGCTTAGTCAAACACACACCTTTCCACTCATATTCCTTAAGACCAAAATGACCAGAGCCTGCCACCCAACTCCCTGGTTTGCGCAGTGGCCTTCTGGACAGAAGGAAGGTCTCATGAGTGAGTGCCAAATCCTCACATTTCTGTTGTGAAAAGAGATAGATTGAAGTTTCTGAACTCTTGGATCCTTGTTGTTAAACTGCATTTTGTGTTTTAATCCTCTCCTTTCCATATGTTACATGTTTTGAAGTAGTTATTCTGCATTTCAATGAAGCCTGTGTTTAATAATTTTCAGATAAGATAATGAGTTTCTGTGATACAGAACTGAGAGTATTAAATTGTGTGTTATGTATGTAGAATTTGGTAGATGACTTTTCTTCACTAGGTCATCCTGACTTTGCAACTTTGTTCCCGTTCTGGTACCTTTAAAGAGAAATTTTTTACTTTGTGTACAACTATTGATAACTTGACAGCTCCAGCTGTGTAAATTTAGCAAAAAAAAATTTCAGAGCTCATCTTCAGTGCAGAATTTTCTTTCAGAATTGTAACATATGTCAGTTTCTGTCTGGGTAGTAACATAGTTTACAGAGGCAGAACTGAATTAGAAGTTTTATTTCACTCTACTTGTCATATTCTGGTGATTGATTATTTTTGAGTGAAATAAGTAGGCAGTGAGACTACTGTTTATCATAATTGGTTTATGATCTCTATGGAATGCAAAGCAAAGTTTGTATGTTGGCAGAGACATTAATGTGGCTTGTAACTAGGATGGCATAAAGGTCTTGAACAGAGTTCTGGAAAAGGTCTTTCTTCAGGAAACTTTGCCTTTTGTGTAGATAAGATGAATTTTCTAGAGATCAGAATTATCATTGAAACTGTGTGGTGTTTGGAGTGGATTGTATTTTCTTGTATGCACAAGGAGTGAGAGGTTTGGTATGATATTTTTATGGAAATGTAGTAGGAAGTATTGATGATAGCCTGTTCTGGAGGCGTGTGCAGTGTCTTGTTCATTTCTGGCTTTCTAAAGATTGCTGGGGACATTGTTTATACTTTTATCTTGGAGATGACCAAGAGACAGTCTCCAAAACTAGGTCACTCAAGGTGGCATGGTCACTTGGCTGGCTGTGAATTATGGAATTGCATAAATCAGGAGTTTTGTCTGGGGACCGTGAACCATATTGTAACTCATTCTTGGTGTCCATGCGGTGCAGAATCGGAGTGTCGTGGGAGGTTTTCCATATTTGGACAAAATTTACAAATCAAGAGAATTTATGTTGCTATAGATAACTTTTTTGTTGTTTCTTTCATGGCACAACATAGGAGATCTTATCTAGATATTGGTTGTAGAAAATACTCCATGTGATTGAAAAACACTTCCTTAAGTAATTTATCATCTTTGATTTTTACAGATTTGGTTTTTGACATAGAAGTTGAAAGAAAATATTACCATCTATGGTTCCTGTAGCAGCAAATGTAAAGTTAGTGTTAGCGGTTAAACCTTTAATGGTAGACAAAGCATGCAAGTAAGCCTGTTGTGTGCCATCTTACAGAGGCTAGAATGGAATTAGCCAGGTAGCTTGCATCTTTTCACCTGCTTAATGTTGTAATGTTACTTTTCCTTCATATATCATGTAGTGTAGAAGGAAGTCTGTTCACAAGTCTTTGAAAATATTGCTTATAATGCTTTGATTTTCATAAGCTCGGTAGAGATTAAGAACAAAGGTGCTCATGTCTTTTTCCCAGTTACCCTGGTATGGCAAACCACTTTTTTTCTAAGAATGTTTGCTATTTCTCACTGCTTTATTTTGCTAGAGGGAGATGGTAGCCTTATGAATTTTCCTTTGGCAAAGAGAAAATGAAGAGATCTAGTGTCCTAGTCATGTTTGACAAGAGAAGCCAGAGCTTTCAGCTCCACTGGGATATTAGCAGATTGTAGCCATTTTAGCAAATGGTTATTGCTTTTGTTTGCCTCAAAAACACAATTCAAACCCATTTTTAAGTAGGAGGACTTTTTTTTGAGTGGGAGGAATTACACCTCTTTCCTCACATGGAAACATGAGAGAATGCAAACCCCAACCCTGTCTCAGCTACAGAGCAATTGCTGGTGTTTCTGTAATGTAGATGGAGTTCTGCTGGTGGGCTGTAGTACTCTGCATAAGCTGATTCCTCTTTAGGAAGAATCATATTGTTTCTGACACAGATGAATAGGAGCCCGGACATGGGCATTCTGCATAGCTGAGAGATCTGATAATTTTCAGTAGTTACATTCAAAGCAGAAAAACAGTGTTTAGGGTCTGTCAGGGCTGTCATAGCCCTTTGGCCTAACCAGTGCCAGAACCTCCTACAGCCCTATATAATACTGGAATTTCATCTTCTAGGGGTGTTGATGGAAACCATGTTCACAACAAAAGGCTGCGGTTGAGATCAAGACTCCCTTGGAATCATCGTGCATGCTATTACACTTTCTGTCTGCTAAAAAAAAAAAGGGTAAAAAAAAAAGCTGTCCACTGGCGGAGAGTGAAAAACTTGTAATATTGTGAATTCAAGATGAGTCAGTTGCATATGTGCAGTTGATTCCAAATGCAGTAATGCATATCACATCCAGTCCCAGCAGTAGTATAAATAAGCTATTGTAATTGAAACTAAACGACAACCTGTGTTTGGAGAGAGCAAGTCTTTTGAAGTGAAACGATTACTGAGTTTTTCTTTGTAGCATAATCTGACAAGTTCAGTTAAATGAAAATCTAGAAATAATGAGAACAGGCAAATAGCAATCAAGAATAACAAAACCCATACTAAAATATTTGCTTGTTTGGTAGTGTTAACCGAAGTCCTGCGTAACTATATAGTATTGCTGTTCTGAGTACTCAGCAGTAGGCATGTGTATGGCAGGAACTTAGAGTTGGATTTTTCTTGGAATAACTAAATCAGTTGAACAGAACTTCCTGTATATTTTGTTCTTTGTTGGCTAAGAGCTGTTCCTTTTCTCCCCTAGGGAGGAGAAAGAGTAGGACAGAGTTTTTGACAAAATTGGCAAAATATATGCAAGAACTTGGTGTGCTAAATTCGAGCTGGCCCATAGAATTCGATTTTTATATATGCCGACAATAAAATATAACTTTCATATTGAGAAAGGGAGATCAGTCGCTGCTTCTTAGATGGATAATTCCTGTTTCAGGACTTGGGAAGAACTAGTGAAGATAGCTGGAGCTGCTGTCACTAGCTCCTTTATGCCTAAAAAGGAATATATTAAATTCAGATTTAAGTAAGAGAAGAAATGATTTTATCCTCTGCAATGTTTAAAATGTGGGCAGGCTATTTTTATATTAAAATGATTTAAACATGATATAATTACTTTACAGGCAAATGTAAAGTTTGCTTTTAAGCACAAAACATTTTTTCTTTCTTTTTTCTTTTTTCTTTTTCTTTTTTTTTTTTTTCCCCCCAAGGGGCCTCATGATTAGAATGTCAGCAGTTATTTGGGCTTGACAGAACAAACAACACATTAAAAAGCTTCCCATAATAAAAAGCAACTCATTAAGCAAGATTGAACTTGAAAAAAGAGTTTTGCTTGCAGGGAATAAATCTTAAGTACAGGCTGCTCTCTGAGAAGACAAAATGATAGAAAAACTGTTAAAGATGAGGCAGGTCACAAGATCACCATCTCTAAATTTTATCCAGAAGACACAAGCACAAAACTGTGAGTGAGAAATGTTGATTAAGGTGTGGGCTGGTTTTGCAGTTCCCTCCCAATTTTCCCTAGTTGCTTCTTTGGAAGAGTGGAGCTGGGTAAGAAGGCTTTTCTTCAACATGCCTCTGGTATGGGAAGTCTCTTCTCTCTTCCTTATTGCCTGCCTCTCACCTTGCCCCCAGTACCCCTTTTTGCCTCATTCTGTTTGCTTTTCCCTCCCCCCCCCCTTTTTTTTTTAATCTCCCTTGTTTTGTCATATCAGAACTGGAAATGGAAAGCCTCAGTGCTGCGCAAGTGATCGGTAGATCAACACAATCCCACACGTGGCTCCCTTATGATCTGCAGGGCCAGCTGTGAAATTGCACGTTTGTTGATGCTGTCCCAGTGTTAAACTGAGCCCTCGTGAAACTGTTGGCAGGGGTATGTTCCTCCTTTCACCTGTGCTGAGTTAAGTTGGGTATTCCCTTTCTTTAGGCATATGTGTCACTTCTGGCTTGCTTAACGCAGGATACCTTCTGGCTCCTGAAGTCTGTTTCCATATTACCAGCGCCGCTCAGGTTATGCTTGCTGGTAAGGGTGTAATCAGATGAATGTGTGGCAGATTGCAACAATTCATTATAAATCATTCTGTCATAAAAGAGGAAACTCTGAGGGAAAATGTGAACATTATGATAATGTTATCTATTAAGTGTCCTTAAAAGGAGACAAAAGTATAAACTGCACATGGTGCGAAGCAGTAGCTCTGATGTGGATTACTTTTCTCAGGAATTCTGACTGAAACTTTGAATATTTTTTTGTTTGTTTTGTGATATCTGGTATTTCAGGCTCTTACACACAGAAGTTTGATTGTAGTTCTTCTGATGACATTGATATTTGGCCAGCAGAACCAGTTACAACAAGTTCTGCATTACTTTTTGCTTAACAGCTATTTTCTACCATACTCTTCATTATTAAAAAAGAAAAACGTCTAGTGTAACTAGAGATGCAGATGTAAAATCTTTTGCATTTTCATTATTTTGAGGATTTCAGAGTGGAAGAGCAGTTTGTTTATTTTTAGAACATTGTGCATTATTTCTGTTGTTTTAGAGGAATTCGTGCATGCGTGTGTTACGAAACAAAATTGTTCTGTTCGTATAAATACACACTGACTTGTTTTCCTGAATGATGATGGTTGTTCAGATTTCGTTCAGTTCTTCTTTCTGTTACCATTTCTGTCTCAGCACTTGACTAATCTACTTATGGAATTACAAGAATTCTTAGTTCAGTAGTGTGCTTCCCAAGATTTACACTGTAATTGCTCCTCTTAGAGTTGAACCTGCCTGGATACCTCTTGGATCCTTTTAAAATCCTTACAGGGATATGTCTGGAGGCTTTCTGAGATTTACTCTGTGTGTTTGGGGGTCCAGGTTATGCAGCAAATTGTGCATCCAAGAACCATCCTATAATGCTGAATCCAAAGAAGTGGTAAATGCTCCATTCCTGGCAGTGTTCAAGGCCAGGTTGGACAGACCATTGGGAGACATGGGTTTACTGTGAGGCATCCCTGCCCGTGGCAGGGGGGTTGAAACTAGATGATCTTAAGGTCCTTTCCAACCCAAACCATTCTGTGATTCTGTGATTCTTGATACGTTGGGTTTGAAAATAAATATGAAAACTAACTTTGTTTAACTAACTAACTCTTAGAAAAAGACCCTAGAGAGAAATACTGGTCTTTCTAGTATATGTAAAGGAAACATTGACTTGTGATAAATCCTGCAGTTTAAAGAATGGTCCTAGAAATGGTCCTGGTTTGCACAGCATTTAGTTGATAATATGAAAATGTAACCTGGGAATTTGTTACAATTTGGTTTGGAGAAAAATGTTGAAGTGCTGGCAGGAAACTTGAAAAACATAAATTTGCAAGTTTCTTCTTTATGCAAATTCAAAACTTATTAAATCAGAAATGAGGGCATTGCAGAAGCTTAAAAGTTATTTTGAGAACAATTAGCTATAGGAAAATTATAACCAATACAGTAATTTATGTTAAAATTTGACTAAGTGTCAGCTAATATTTGAATTGTAACAAATTGTTAAATACAGATAGTATCTATGCAAATAAGAAGTAGATTATATTTAGTCTCACTTTTTATGCTGTTACTTTGGCAGGTGTATGATTTATGACTTTGTTAATCCAGTTTCATGAGTCCTGCAATTCATTTGAAGGACATCTTCCAACAGAAAATGAACATAAATTTGAGCACTTAGTAAATGGATACTTATATATTCCATTTTTAGATTTTTTGTGCAGAAAATAGACTACTTCTTTCTCCCATGCTGAGGGAGACCCATCTTAAATTTGAGACACTTATTTGAAACAGACGGCCAGTGCTGTTGACGTATAAATGCCTCAGTACACTGCTGAGATGACTGCAATGCAGATAATGCTGATGGTGCTAGCCTTTTCAAAATTTACATCAGGTTTTCAGCTCCTGTAAGAAGTTTCATTTACTCATAACTTTAGATGAGGAATAATCATTTTCTGAAGACAAAACAGTTACAGTGGAGAAGATTGTAATGGCTGAGATGATGACCTGATGTGGGGAGGCTGTCAGGGCACTGCATAGCCACGCGGCTTCCCCAGCACATCTGCCTTCGATACAGCTTGCCCCAGGTGACAAATCTTATAGCATAGAGCACTTTCTCTGAAGTTAAGACCTGAGTCATTTTCAGACATTGTGGTGAGCTAGTCTCATTCCTTGGAAACTCTTGGATGTCGAGTTGTTATGTTTTGCTTGCTGTGATATTACTGATATTAGTTTTCCCTGTGAGTTTCTGCCTTCTCCTGAAGTGGGACAGTGTCTCTGCTGTTTTGTTTACTGTTCAAATTCCAACTGTGCCTTCACTTTGCTGCTCCTTTCCCTAAAATATTAAAGACCTGTCCCTTTTGCCTTAGGATTTACAGAGCCTCCTGTTGGAGGACTTGTATATCTGCAGAGTTATTGCAACTTCTTAGAGCTCTGTAGCACTTTCCCTCCTCTTCCTTATTCCCATGTAAGTAATCCACATTTTACCCACTTCTTTAACTACATCATCCATTTAAACAATCCGTTTCTTGGCTCTCCTGTTAAACTGCATCAAGTTCAAGCTTGTCTTTCTTGCTTTAAGACATGTCATTAGCTCTGTCCCCACTCTGGTTTTGAACTAGGTTGCTCCCTCTGTATAAGTCTACTCATACGTGCCTGTAGTAAAACTTACTTGTTTTACACTTGTCTGCTGTTGAGTAAGTGAGATTTCCAGATTTAAATTATATCCTGGTTTGCAGAATTTGTAACTCATGTAAAAGTAATTACTCACTGTTCTGACTGTCTTTGTCCTTCTCAGCCTGTTTTGGCTTTACTGATCTCTCTCCCCTCCTCCTGTCTCAGGTAAAAACTAGAGTATTTACGTTCTTTTTCCTACAGCCATTCTGCCTTTTCCATTGCTCTAGAAGTTGCCTGAAGTAAAGGACAAACTTGGAGCATTACCCATAATTGTGGAGTCTTTTAAATGTGCCTTTGTCTTGTGTTGGTGTGATGGAAGGGAAGGAGGGTTCCAGGTGATGTCAGAGATCCAGAAACGTTGTTCACAAGAGTTTCTCTGTTGTAATTGTTCACGCTAATGAAAAGTCATTATGTGTATATCTATTCGAGAAATGTACATGTATTGTCTTGCTGGTCAACTGGATTTTCATTAGAATTATTTTCAGGTGTGTCCACTAGGTATATCTGTTTTCTTGAGCTGTTCTGTGATGTCTGAAGAATGGTATCAAGTGTTGCTAGAGCTTTTGGATGGGGAAAGATATGATCAAGTTTTTTGTTAGGATTCTGGCTGTTCATGTGGAAACCTTACAGGCAGGTTTATTTTCTCCCTGTGCTGTCTTCCCAGAGATGAATAAAATGCAGAATATTTAGTACATGGCCTGTGTCAACTGGTAATACTAAAATCTCAGTTCACAATTCAGAATTGTTCCAATTGAGGAAAAGCAGCACATATCTATTAATGCCTACTAAGTCTTTTATGTTCCTTCACTGGCAGAATGTTTTTTCTGTTACGGATTTATTGCTGCTGTCTGCCAGATTAGCCTTATTTCCATGTGCTGAAAACATTAGGCAAATCTACAGTGGATTTGCTAATGTAGACTTTTCTATTGCTATGCACCATGGGCCTTGATTTCACTCCATTGAGCTTTCTCTCTATATTCTTTTCTGCCCACTCTCACCCTGCTGGGTCATGATTTGCTGTATTTCAGATGCTAAAAGCTTCTGAAAATAACCCCCCTCCCCCTTTCAGAACACAAGCTATTCTGAAAACCTCAGTTGCTTAAATGTCATAATTCTGCATGTTTAAAAACCTAAATTTTCTTAACAACTAAGCCATTGAATATTTGCACTTAGTAAGTTTTCACAGTCTACTTCGGTGATTTGAAAGAAACTTCTTATGTAGTTTACCAATATTAACATATATTAAAATACTCTTCTAAAATATTCTCTACTCTTTCTGGATTCAGCTTAAACTTGGATAGAACATGGTTTTCCGAAGGTCACAAGCATACTCCCATCATGTATTATATGTTGTTGTGTTTTGGGGGTTTTTTTGCCTTTTTTTTCTTTTGGGGGGTGGTGTTTTTTAGTTATGACTGTGAGGTTTTAGAAATTGGAAGCATTACAGATTCATAGCAAGTTGCAGAATTTATTCTTTCCTGCTCTGGTACTGGGTGGGTCGGGAACTGCAGTAAGTGTTTGGGCTTAGGTTTTTTGAAGCAATGCTGTTGCCTAATTAGTTCTGTTAAGCACTTGTGTCCACATGAATTAATTCCCTGATCTGTTATTTTTAAACTATTGCCTCTTCATTGATTGTTTTTGCAGTTATGAATATCCTCATGCTGTTTGTTTTTCTTGACAGTTTATTCAGCTTCCCATTGCATCGCATGTAGTAAGCATATTAAGCCCAGCCTGAACACCAGACAGAACTTTTTTTTGTGGAATGATCATTGTTAAGTGCACTGATTTGAAAATGTAGATCTGCAAGTGTTAGGACATGTGACTCAGATACAAGCAGTAAATGTCTATATACTTCATAGAAATCTGATGCAATATTGGCAACCTTCATTGGAACCCAGCTGGAGGCATTGTGCAAGCTTTTGTGGTTCAAGTAGAACCACATTCATTTAGAAATATAACTCAGATGATTGAATTATTGGCAACGTTCATTGGAACCCAGCTGGAGGCATTGTGCATTGTGCAAGCTTTTGTGGTTCAAGTAGAACCACATTCATTTAGAAATATAACTCAGATGATTGAATTTATTTTTTTCAAAGAAAGATTCCCTTTCTGGGCAGTGCAAAGAAAAACTGCTTTAGAGCAAATTCACAAACTCATATGGCATCAATCATCCTGTATGAATGTGCAGAAAGTAGTTTGAATGTGAGGGTTGCTTTTACTGGGCCATTCTGTCAGCCTTCTGATACATGACATCTTTAAAACCTGGAAGTCAGAGCTATGCAGACAATGATGGGTACTCAGTACTAAGGATATCCTTTTGAGCTTAAAACATTGTCATTAATTTCCAGTTGGCATCTGTTGCTTCCTTTCAGCTGTTGATACATTCTGGATTCAAAGTTGTCATGATGGAGCTCAGGTCATGATGCACTTGTTTGTGCATATTGCTGTGTTCTTGTAGGGAGAATTCTCATGTATACAGAATCATAGGACAGTTTGGGTTGGAAGTGACCTTAAGGTCATCTAGTTCCAATCCCCCTGCTGTGGGCAGGGACACCTTCCACTAGACCATGTTGCTCAAAGCCCCATCCAGTCTGGCCTTGAACACTGCCAGACATGGGGCAGCCACAGCTTCTCTGGGCAACCACACTCAGAGTCAAGTATGTCTAATCTAAATCTACCCTCTTTCAGTTTAAAACTGTTACTCCTTGTTCTATCATTGTACTCTCTCATAAAAAGTCCCTCTCCAGCTTTCTCGTAGATCCCCTTTAGGCACTGGAAGGCTGCTCTAAGGTCTCCCCTGAGCTCTCTCCAGGCTGAACAAGTTTTCTTGAAGTTTTCTTTGGTGATAAAGGGCAGAAAGCAGAAACAGGAGATGTCTCTAGGATAGAAGTGACTTTGCAATCTTTGTATCAGACAATGCATGGACTTCAATGAATATTTTCACAAAAATCCCACCATAATTCTGTTACCTTAGTCAGATGTGATTGATGATTTGGTTTTTGCCTGAACAGGCATCCTCTTTCACTCTTCTGGAAAAATGCTGACAAAGTAGTGAGAGCAGAAGCAGTAACTCAAATGATATTTCAAGAAGAAATTAAGGTTGTTTCCCTGCATCCGGAATCTCTCTGTCATCATGCTTCCCATCCAATTTGCTCTTCTGCTGTTATTCTTAGCTGTAATCTGGGTTTCTTGGGTTTTTGTTTAAATGAAAATGGTAATAATTTAGTTTTATTTTTGTTACATGTAACATTTATTTTGTGAAGTACCAATGCTGTGCAGGTATGTTCCAGAGTATGTGTACTTTGTTGCTGCCTGTTTGCATCACTGAGTTTTGGTGCTAGCATGTGAAATTACATGGGAATCTAAATTTACAGTAAATGTATGGAGTCACTGAATTATCTCTAGGAACTCTCTTACTGAGAGTATCTTCAGATTAATCCCTTGAGGATTTCTTTTGTTGCTTGATTAGTGAAGAGCAACAGATTTTGAACTGTAATTTACTGTGAATGTACAGCCAAAAGGACTTCCATATGAGAAACAACATGTTTGAATATGCTAATTTTGTGTTGTAAACAAGTGAAGAACTTTTTCTCTAAATATTAGAAGTACTAAGTACAACACAAAATGGACATTCTTCTATTTGCTACTTGGAAAGAGGCGGTTAGAATTTTAACTTGAAACTTGCTTTCCCTAAACTTATAACACATGCTGAAATTTTTCATCTCTAATATTTGTATTTTGCTCTTAATATGCTACCTTGTCTTGTACAACATGTATCCCCATGTTTGGGAATTTGGAAGTTCTTTGTGTTTATGATTTTTCAGGAACATGAGTTAATGATTGAAATAATTTCAGTAGCTGTTGGGCTAGAAACAGTTGGATTAATATGATTAATATTGCTGGTATCTGGAAGCTATTGTTTCTGAGTCACTTCTCCCTTCTGCAAGTAAAACTAGTGTTTTTCTTTCTGATCCAATAGAAATTAAATGCTTTTATGTATAGTACAAGTTGTAGCATAAGTTAGAATTACTGGCTTTTATTTAAATTTACTTTTAGTTTAATATTATGAGTTCATGTTAATAGTTGATACTGGCTTCCATCACTTCATAATTTTATCAATAAACTTTAAAATATAAAGAATCCAACATGAAAGTGTTGCAGAGCACAAATGTAATTAGATATTGCTAATAGATGAGGTCAGTTTCCCAGAACAAAGGAAAACCAAAGATCCAGTAATGGAATCTTTCTTCTTATCCCTTGTATGTATTATGTATATGGTATGTGATTAAGGTTGAAGACAAAGTGCTAAAGATAGGGAGCAAACTGTTTAGAATGATTTAAGCTAACAATTACATAGTCAGCAGGGTGAAAGTTTATTCCTTTATTTTAGATATGACTTTCAGGCGTGCTTCATTTTTAGTTAATTAAAGGTATAGTAAATCTCCATGGAGCTGGGATTATTTCTTTCTCACCTGACTTGTAATACTGATTAAGATTTAAATAACGTAGAAACAAATTTTAGTACCAAAAGGAAAATACAGCTATGAGATATGTGTGTGTGTATAAATCTTATTATTTTTATTACAATTTAATAGTTATGTCTAAAGATACATCTTTAAACCCACTTTCATAGTATGGATTGTTCATCTTTTTTTTTTTTTTTTTAATTTTGCTAGAAATCTTATCCATTGTTGACGTGGAATCCACTGCATCTTAAGGGATTAGATGTTCTGTAGCGTGAATAACTTGCACATCTCTGTATTTCTTCCTAATAAGCACAGCTATGAGTGACCAGCTCTAAGACAAACAGCTGGTTCTGACACTTCTTAAAAAGGCTTGGATTTTTCAAGTGATACTGGCAATTGATATCACTTGAGGCTTTTGTGATAAGGATTGATTACATTAATATTTCATAAAAACCTTTATTCAAGCACTATATGTTAGTGATTTACTGTCTTTATTAACCCACTCTGGATTCAAGATACCGATGTAAATAATTCCACTAGTCCCCCAAAGTAATTTGGTTCCTACAGGGGTACGAAATTTGATTTAAATCAGTGTTGGGAATAAAGCCTCTACAGGTTTTTATCATTAACTATTATAGTGTGATGGTTTAAACAAAGTAAATACAGGTTATCAATGCTATAGATTTTTATATAGTTGATTAATCAGTATGCATGTGAGAAGTTTTTATTTTTTCTGATTTAGAACAATCTGCCTGTAGAACTTGTTGTGTGAATAAGCCTGCCCTTACTAAATGGTGCATTTGAGAAATGAAATCAGCATTCAGCATTGCTTGGTCATGATTTGGAACAATATGCAGAAATAAAGGGCTTTGACTCTCTACCACTTCTTGCCCTTGCAGTAATAAGTAATTCAAAACTAACTGTTTGTAGAACAGCAGCTTTTTTCTTTTTTTTTTTTTTGGTAGAAAAAATAGGTGTGTATTTTCTGAGAACAGCCAACTGCATTTTTGTCCTTTGCTACTTGATTGAGTGCCTTAGTGAATTCTGGATGACAATAGAAATATGCCCTTGATTTAGAAAAAATAACAAACCAAACTATTCGGCTGCTAGGAAATTAAATACTGAGATGAGAAATTTTTTTACGTACTGTATCTAACAGCAGTGGACTTATTTAACATGTACTGTTCTTTCTTTTTCCAGCTGTAGCTTTTTAACGACTTAGGGATTTAGGCACCTTTCTGTGCAAAAGTTCTTGGGATGTTATTGCTAGACGGTACTTGTGAAGTACTTTGCTTCAGTGCTGTTTTTGACACTTTTGAGCAGGTTCAACGAGTATATGTGATTTTAGTGAAACTGTTTATTTGGTTCACACTTTAGTTCTCAAATGTTCAATTTCATGCTTTCTCCCAAAATTTTTAGTTTCCTGTCACCTCTGTTACATTCAAGAGATCAATAATTAATTCATGATTCCTCATGTAACACTACCTTCTTATTGATGTGAAGATCTTACTGATCAACAAAACCCTACTCTTTCTCACTTTATGGAACACGTATTTGTTCTTCCCCCGAAATCGAAACTTTCCAACTGTCCTTGAATATTTGTTTTAGAAATCTTTCACCAGAAGTGCTTTTCTAGATTGAATCCATATTTGCTATTAGGACATCCTGTAATATCAGAGTAAGTAACCTTTGTTCCTCTGTGTTTTTTTTCTGTTGCTTTCTTTTGGTCTTTGAAGTGCAGTTCATCAAGCTGCTGTTGTCTGTACTTAAAATGTTCATCTAGATTTCATGTCTTGGAGAATTTGGATTCATTCTCATTAGTTGTGTCTTACTCTTAATCTTTTTTTGTTGAGTTTCTTTTTGTCTTTTTGTTTGTTTTTTTTGGTAAACAACTGTTGTTGTTAACTTGTTTCTTGTTCAAGCAAAGTCATCTATTCATATATTCTGTGGTTGTTACACACATTTCTGTCTCTGTAAATGTACTTATCAGTGTATAATAGAATGGCTTTTTGGCATCCATGAATACTCAAGAATCTGTCTGAATGCAACTGTTATACTTCAGATATGTATGCATGATTAAAAACAACATGGCAGGAAGAATCCTACCACTCTACTGATTAGGATAGCATATATTCTGTATGAATTTATTTGCATAATCTAAAATTACATGCCTAGTGGTCCAGGGTGGTGTGGTGGGTTTTTTGTCATGTGTGTCCTTGTCCCTCATCCCCTTGTGGTGTAGACAAATATCAAAATAAAAAGTATTTTTTTTCCCCCCTGGGCAATCTAACTATTTTATTTCTAGTTGATTCATATCCCTTATTTGTATCTTACAACATTTCTAAGCAACATGATTACTCTGAAACCTGATACTAGATTTTCTGCCATTTTGCATTGTTATCTTCACTTACATATTGCATCATACGAGTAAGTTTGGGTTTTTTTATGTTTCCTGGTCAGATTTTGGTCAGGTTTCATGGTGGATTTAGGCCCAGAAGTATATTTTTTCCCTTTGTTCCATGATGTAGCCTGATGTTCCAAATGTACTTTGAATATGATTGTCTGATGACAGGCTGTACTATCTGAACAGCTACAAATACTGGCAAATTATGAGATAATCAAGATGTATCCATTTGCCAGCTTCTTAGAGAAAAACACTGCTATGAGGTCGTACAAAATAACTCCTGTAGTTTGTGTTTTGTGGTAGCATAGGGAAAAATTACCACCAAGTGCTTCTGTCTTTATCTGCTTGTATATTTTTAGCAGGGAAATGAAAACATTTTCTAATCTCCAGGATTGTTTATGCACACTGTGACTAATGAATAGCCCTGTCAAGTGAGGGGTTTCTGTTAAAGAATCTGCAGGATCCAAAATGTGACGGCTTTCATTTATTTCTTAAATAGTATTTAGAATATTCTTTTTTAAAAATCCACAACAGCACTTAAATTTGTCTTTATTTTTCCCCATAGCTAAAATGTTACATTCTGCTGGGGACAATTGGAAAAGACATGAGATGCCTCATCCGCTGCTGCATCTCCAGTCTTTTGCAGTTATCCCATATGTGGTGATCCTGAGTTAGACAGGTCAGTCCCTGAGAAACAGTTGAGCTTTCCTAGTGATGTGACTTGCAAAACTTAGTTTGCACTGACATGAAACGAGTTCTGCCAGCCATCCTAAAATTCATATTCACCACAGTATTTGGTAAATAGTAACTGTGAAATCTAAACATGGGGAAAAACATATAGAGCAGGATGTTTGAGGTGAAAAAATCCTATCATTCTTGAAATCTTAAATTGTGATTTGTAGTGTGGTTTTTTTGGTTGGTTTTTTTTTTTCTTCTTTTTAGAGTAGAATTTTGTTTCCTTCAAACTGTCGGCAGAATGAATGTCAGTAATTAAAATTCCTATTGTCTTCTCTAGGCGTGAAAAGGTTTTTGTTGTTGTCATGGTGACAGTTGAGTGACAACTTCAAAGTGAGTAATTGCTACTGAGAGCTTCATTATGAACACTCAGAATGTTTCAGAAGGGATTTCAGAAGGACGAAAAAGGATTTCTTTACTGAGCTTTCAAAACATCTTTTTTTAATCTGGTGGTTTTGTATAAAGAAATAGTGTCTGGATGACTGTTTCAGAAGGTTCTTTTTAAAAGCCATGTGAAATCACTGCTAATTGCTTTTTCTTGCCCTGCTCTGATGAGAAGGGCCAAATTCACAGGAGCTGTTAGCTGATACAGCTGGTTAGAATCTGCAGTACCCTGCAGGTCCTCCGTATTGAACTGCTCTTGAACACCCTTTTATGGCAGGGGTGTGTACACGTTTCATCCTAGAAGATGCATGTTGGCGTGCATGCATGTGCAGTCTGTATATATCCTGTTGTGTTTACTGCCTTTGGATGATTTGTAATGTGTTTTGGGTGCTAAGTTTTAATGGTTCATTCATGAAAAGAATAGCATTGAATTATAAAGATTTCTTTTACATGTACAAAAGTTACGTAAATTTATTTTTGGAAGACTATATTGGAAAAGTCAGTTTATCGTAATACTTGCTTCTCAGTGCCTAAAAAGTTGCTGTGAATCCCATCAGGGAGAGTTCTGTATTCTTGATTTTGCAGTCTCCACAGTACTTTTACCCCTATCTATTCCATGATTTTAAGAATGCTGGGGCAAGTGAGATTTACAAGGCATAAGAAGGGTATTTGTAACTTGAGCTTTGCATTAGATAGTACTGCACTGAAGTGTGCTTTGTCTTAAAGCACCGCATGCAACAATAATCCAGCTATATGCATCCTTGTTGCCACATACGTGTTTTTCTTCAAATCTAAGATACTTTCTTAAGTTCTGACATTTTTGTTAGGAAAACTATTCCTGAAGGTCATTACTGTATTTTCACTAGGCTGTCTGAGTTTGTGTTCTTCTTAACGCTGGTAAACACAAATTAGTTTCCAGTAGTTTACTGATGTATCAGCTTTCTGATAATGAGTTGTATTGCAGGTTTCTCTTGGATTTTAACTGCTTCATTGTGTCCTTTATAGTGCTTCTTAGACTTGTGTGCTTAGATACCTTTATTCTAAAAGGTGGAAGGTGTCCATGACACCAACCGGGGGCGTGAAACTAAATGATCTTTAAGGTCCCTTCAACCCAAACCATTCTATAATTCTAAAAGGCATTGTAATTAATTACAGGAGCACATTATAATCTAAACCCACATGCTGTTCCTAAATATGCGAAAGATCAATTTAGTGAAGTTTAGTTATTGTAATCTTTAGGAAATCTGCCTAACTTCTGATGCGTCTAGAGCCTCAACACGAAAGCCTCAAGTATGCGTGTGTGCTCACACATGCACACAGTTTACCTCAGTGTGTGTATATATATATTTTTATAAAAAAGCACAAGTAAATGTGTCAGTAAATGTATTTGTGTTTTGTTTTGGTTTTCTCAGCAAAAAGCACAGCAAAAGGAAATAATTTTAGTTTTTGTTTGTGGCCACATAGTTGTTCAGGAAATCTTGTTAGTCTTTCTGCAGATTGTGACTGGAACAATTGGAGAAATGAAGGACTACTCTGTTTGCCGACGAAAACTCTGTTGAGTCTACGCAGTGAAATTTTCTTCCAGAACTGTGAATTTGACCAAATTTCTCAGATTTTTCTCAGAGGTGATGAAGTATCTTAGACCTGAAGTGTCATTCTATGCCTGGTCAACCAGACAGGTTTCAGGTTCATTTGCCAAGGAATAAGTGAACTGTGGCTGTTCAAAATATTTTTTCTGTTTGCTTCTGGTTCACTTGGTGGTTGGTCACAAGGGGTGTCGTCCAGGGCTCAGGACTAGGGCCAGTCCTGTTTAATTTGTTTATCAATGATCTGGACAAGGGCATTGAGGGTACCTTCAGTAAGCTTGCAGACAGCATCAAGCGGGGTGGGAGCATTGATCTGTTTGAGGGTGGGAACGCTCTGCAGAGGGATCTGGACAGGCTGGGTTGATGTGCCAAGGCCAACTGTATGAGGTTCAACAAGGCTCAGTGCTGGGGCCTGCACGTGGGTCACAACAACCCCATGCAATACTGCAGGCTTGGGGAAGACTGGCTGGAAAACTGCCTGGTGGAAAAGGACTTGGGGGTGTTGGTCAACAGCCAGCTGAGTATGAGCCAGCAGTGTGCCCAGGTGACCAAGAAGGCCAACAGCATCCTGACTGTGTCAGAAATCATGTGGCCAGCAGGATTAGGGAAGTAATAATCCCCCTGCACTCGGCAGTGGTGTTCAGTTTTGGGCTTCTCAATTCAAGGAAGACGCGGAGGTGCTGGAGAGTGTACAGAGAAGGGCAGTGAAGCTTGTCAAGGGTCTGGAGAATAAGTCTTATGAGGAACAGCCAAGGAAACTGGGTTTGTTTTGTCTGGAGAAGAGAAGGCTCAAGGGGGACCTTATAGCTCTCTACAACTGCCTGAAAGGAGGTTGTAGTGAGGTGGGTTTTGGACTCTTACCCAAGTAACAGGACAAGAGGAGGTGGTCTCAAGCTGTGCCAGGAGAGCTTTAGATTGGATATTAGGAAAAAATTCTCAGTTTTGTCAATTGTCAAGCACTGGAACAGGCTGTCCAGGGAAGTGGTTGAGTCACCATCCCTGGAGGAATTTAAAAGCTGTGTAGATGTGGTGCTTAAGGGCATGGTTTAGTGGTGGACTTGGCAGTGCTAGGTTAACAGTTGGACTTGATGATCTTAAAGGTCTTTCCAAGCTAAATGATTCTAGGAATCTATAACTCTAAGCTCAGTAGTTTAGAACATATTCTTACATGAAAAGCACTGTTTAAAAATGCGGTTGCATTACATCATGAGCACTGAGGTATTTTTTTTTAATGCATTGTAAGTTTTAAATATCATAGTTTCTGTTTTGTAAGTAGACTTACGCTTTATAAGATTACCTCTCTCTGTTTTAACTCATCTTAAGGTCTTAAGTATGGTTCTTAAGATGTCTTTTAACAAAAGGGTTCACAAGAATCCTTTACAGACTGACAAAAGATGACATACATGACATACTGCTTGGTGTCCATTAATCTTAATGCTGCAAACACTGAGAAATGCAAGTTGTCCCACTGAAGTGTTTGTAAATTAAGCATGTCTTTAATCAGTTTTTATATACTAGTAAGTAAATGACACTTCATATTTTTTTTTTAGGTTTCATTGTGCTTCTCTTTGCCTATTAAGTAATCTAGATGTTTTTAGTTAGACTTTCAGGTGATGCCATTTATAGGCCTGAGCTATGCAAAGGGTGTTATTGCACTGCTGTAAAAATCCTTGGAATTTGTGGCATCTGTGACTGCATAATTCTTTTCTTCCTAATGAAGGTAGCAGATTTTCTTGTTAATCATTTAAACGGTATTTTGTTTGGTTTAAACTATGTTTTGTACATGTATGTTTTATTTTCTAAATAGCAAAATTGCTTCTGGTACTATAGTCATAGTGTCCATTATAATTAGTTTATGTTAAGAGGCTTTTCAGTGTGATGAGTCATTTGTAGGCATTTTAATTCAAATAACATGCAGAGTACTGGTTCAGAAAATACAGTGGGTGATTCTAGTTTTGTCTTGGCTACAGAGAAGAGAATGCACACAGAATTTTGTTATTTAAAGAAACATAAATTGAAGTACGTCAAAGCGAAGTTTCTTTTAATATGGTCAGTATATGCACTATGAAACAAACCAGGTTTGTGATCTGGTCAGCAAATGGTATGATCTTTGCCTTTTGCATAAAATGACCATATTTCAAATTTGAATATGCTAATAAGGGCCTATAACCCTTCCCTCTTCTGTAGTCCTCTTTAGGAAGTCTGCTTCTTGCCAGTTAAATAATGTGATTAAACATTTGGCTACAATATATTAGATGGACAAAAGCTTACACAAGGCAAGAAAAACTGGCATCTTGCAAGTTCTGCCATAATCTGTACTTTGCTATCTACATTATAGTAATTCTTGATTTGTGATCAGGAAGTGTTACTATAATTCAGATTCTTGTGGATGCTTAAGTTAAATGGGTTTAGTTGTAATAGATTTTATTCGTGGTTTTTAGAAGTATTAGCTGTTAAAATTTGTTCTTGGAAACTCCACAGTGGAAATACTGAGATGCTGTAGTACAGTTTTCCCTCTTAGGTCATTCTGTTTTTTCAGTAAGAAGAAAAAGTTTGTGAACAAAAACAGCTCAATATATAAAATTGTATTCTGATGGAGATGAAGAAAACAGAAAGGTCAAAAGGGATGTGTCTTGAACTTCAGCTGGTTTTTTTTGGGAGCTAAAATACGTCTCTTCAATCTGTCTGTCTGCTTCTTATTCAGGATTTCTATAGCGACCACAGGGATAAGACAGGCTGGTTGGACTAAAACTGAAAATCCTGCTCGGAGGTGAACAGTTTAGAGTGTCTGGGGGTGGGAAAGCCTCAAATGATATGCGCACAGCATTGTTACAATATTTGGAGTCAGGAGTGTCTGAAACTTCTCATTTACAAAATAATACTGTAAATACAGGCCCTGAGAAAATTTAAGATGAAAAGTTTTCTAAGGGTTTATTGTATAATGGATGTTGCAGTAGAAGTGGTGCTGTGAAGACTGAATTAAGAATTCCATTTTAAATACTTCTTGAGAAATCTGCTAATTGATACCATTGAGATTTGTAGAAAGAACTGCTGCTGCTGTTGCCCCACATTGCGCATTGAGAATATCTTTCATTTTAAAGTGTCTGCTCCATTTGGAACCTCATATGTCCATTAATACTTCAGTTTTGATTCTTGAATTTATGAATATATAGTGATCTTGATTGTAAAAGTCGTATGATTATCTATGAATATATTGTAACATGGTTATAATATGATTATAATATAGTTATACATTAGTTATTGTGAGCTGAAGAGGGCAGGATATTTCTTTGGAGAGCTTGAATTATCTGTATTTCCAACCACAGGAAACAGTTGGGAGCTCAAAGAACAAAAGAGAACAATCCTCAGTAGAGGATTAGGAAGCAAGGAAAATCCCTGTAGTGCTTATATGACTTCAGCTGCTGGAATTTGGTTTGCCAGAGGTAAAATCCTGTGAAAAGCTGGTCGCCTGGGCTGTGTGTTTTGCAATGCCACATGTCTGTTGAAGGACATATAATTTGTTGCTTGTTCAGTCCCTCGTATGGCAATTTTAGGCAGTAGTTGGTTTTTGAGCTTTAATGATAATTTTTCCTGTAATAGAACCAGAACTCTTACGAACTTTTTTTTTTAAAAAAAATTCCTCAGTGGCAGCTCCATGTAGCTCATTTTGTCACCTTGTGCACATCCTTCCACTTGCATGTACTGTTCCTAATTGCTCCTGCATCCTCACTCTTGTTTACTAAACTCTTTGCACTGCAAGATAGCATAACACAAAGAGCAAATAAAATTAAAAATCTCTGGCTGCCTTGAAGATCTTATGGGAACAATTTGTGGAACACCTAGTTTGTAAACTATGCATGATGCTTGGATACTTTTATCAAGTAAAGGAAATCTTGAGCAATCTACAGTGCAGTTGTTACTGATAACAGTATGTGCAGACAATCTATGTTCAGTGCACATATTCTTAACATAGGTAAACATGTGTCAAAATACATTTTAAAATAACTTTGTGAAATTTCAGTGGGCAAATTGTGGTTGAGGGAGGTGATTCTGCCCTTTACTCTGATCTGGTAAGACCCCACCTGGAGTACTGCATCCAGCTCTGGGGCCCTCAACATAAGAAAGACGTGGACCTATTGGAGTGAGTCTGGAGGAGGGCCGTGGAGATGACTCACGGGGCTGGAGCACCTCTCCTGTGTTGACAAGCTGGGTTTGTTCAGCCTTAAGTGGGACCTTAAGGCAGCCGTCCAGTACTTAAAGGAGGCCTACAAGAAAGCTGGAGAGGGATAAGAGCATGCTGTGATAGGACAAGGGGAATGGCTTTAAACTAGAAAGAAGGTTGATTTACATTAGATATTAGGAAGAAGTCCTTTACTGTGATGGTGGTGAGGCAGTGGCAGAGGTAGCCCAGAGAAATTGTGGCTGGTCCATCCCTGGAAGTGTTAAAGGCCAAGCTGGACAGGGATTTGAGCAACCTAGTCTAGTGGAAGGTGACTCTGTCCATGGCAGGGGGGTTGGAACTAGATGATCTTTAGGGTCTCTTCCAACCCAAACCGTTCTATGATTCTGTGACAATTACATGGGAGTGACATTACTTCCTATATATGCATCCTATTACATTGACTCAATGCAATTTTAATAGAATCCAGATAAAAAAGTGTGAAATGTGTGGCCTCCAGCTTATGAATACACTGATTGTGGAGCTGCACTAGTGCTGGAACCATGTAGTGCTGTAATTATCTTATGGATTGAGGTAGTTTGTTGTCTGCGGTACCTTCTTGACAATTCCATAAGGTAATAATGGAAATAATATATACTTGATATAATATATACTTGATATTTTAAGTGGCCTCTTTATCTGTTCGACCAAATACATGGACATTCAATTCTAGAAGCAGGTAATGACGTCAGGTTGTGTAAACTGTTAATACACTTAAAGGACAGTCCTTGGAAAAGCTGTATTTATTTGTTAGTATTCTTATTAATGATTTCATGAAATAAATCCTTAATGTTTTCTCCTCTTTTGTTGGGAAGCAGTTAGAAAACTGGCATCTTGCATCTGTCTTTGATACATGCCACATGGCATTAGATGAAGTTTCCTTGCTTCCAAAAATAGTTGGTGTTACATGTCATGTATATGGATTTTTGTTATTTTTATTTTTTTTCTCTTAAGAATCTGCTTTTAACTGTAGCAGGAAATATTTTTAAAATTGGACCATGGTCATTATACTTGTGATTTTGTGGGGAGTGTAAGACCACTTAATAAAAATGGTACACCTGTCTTTTTTTCTTCCTTCAGATAAACTGCTTTGGAAGACTCTTAAGAAACATAACATGATTCTTGGCCCTGCTGTCAAGGATATTTTTGTTTGTTTGTTAGTTTCCTGCAACAGCACTTCAAGATAAGAGGCAGGCAGGTGGTCTCTCAATTCACAGCAAAGTACCTGGCTGATTTCGCATTTTTGTCATCTTCCCTGTAAGGCATTCTGGCTAATCAGAAACATTAGTGTTGGAACTTCAGTCAGTGACATTGTTAATTTTCTTTAAGTCACGTTATTTAAAACAAAAATAAAACTATTTCCAAGTTGAACTCTAGTGTGTTTTTTCTTCCCACAGTAACTCAATTGTCATGTTTCTAATGCATAAACAAAACAACTTTTGTGCCTAGTTCTCATGCAAAGTTTACATTCATATCAATAGCAATATTTGAGAGTGAAAACAGGTATGCAGGCATGTAAGGAATGTAGGACCAGACATTTCAAGGTGCCAAAAAGTTTGAGCTGCTTTTTCTTAATGTATCAAGAATACAAGGTCTTACTCTGCAACCTGTTCATGTCAGAAGAATGTAAAATATGCACATGGTATTTGTAGAATTTGTGAGCTGTCTGAGAAGAGTTAAATTCAGAGGTATTAGAACTTAAAGTCCTAGGGTGTAACATGAAGGTCCCAAAATGCTGGATATAAACCAAAGTCTGTGTCATACAAGATAATTAATTTATTTTATTTTTCCTAGTGAGCATCTTCTTATTCAGAAACAGGGCACTTTCCCTCCCTTCACTCTCATTTGGCAGGCATTTGCATTACAATGTAGTTACAACTTTCCAGTGTTGTACTTTGAAAGGAATGAATATTGCCACTCATCTCTTCTGGAATTTAATCTATTGTATTAGCATTGTTAATTTAGATTCTTACATTGTTTACAAGGAACAGTACTAAGATGAGAGTATGTGATACCACAAGAGCAGACATATTCTGCGGCATGTTAGCCTGAACTTGATGTTTCAGTGCAGTTATAAATTGTACCTGGGTGAGTTAAGTTGATAGCAACTAGGTGGCAAGTAACTGAGCAGAAAGATTTTGACTAAGTACTAAAGGAAAGTTAATCTCAGAGTGAATATATTTTTGGGGACTTACATTGATTGGTTCAGTTTTGAAGAACTGCTCTGGTAATTTAATCTTGCAAAATAATTTTGCTGAACTTGCTTTCTGGGTATCATATGGTTTAGTGGTGGTCTTGGCAGTCCTGGGGTAATGGCTGGATTTGATCTTAAAGGTCTTTTCCAATCTAGTTGATTCTATGATTGTATGTTTGCCCCGATGTACTACAGAATTGTATTGTCTTTCACAGTGTGTTAACTCACAGCTGTGGAAGAGTATACTAGTATAAAAGGCAACCTTCTTCTTCCCACATCCGTATGCTTAGTACTTAAAGTAAAAAGAATAATTAACATAGCCAAAATATTGTCTTCAGAATAAAGATGATTTTAGGTTTGATAAAAGTATTTTAAAGGACGAACTTCTGTGCACTGGAAGAGATTTGCTGTAAATCTGTAAACAATTAAACTTGGAAAGCAGCAACGTGTCTTGTTGAGCTGGATTAAGAAATTCCAGCCTCTTCTTGCCTCCCAGGTTTAGTGGAATTCTTTAGGAAGGCCAAGTTAGTTTTTTCTTCTGTTGAAAAACAATGAAGCTTTTGCTAGTATGTTCTGCAGTATCACCCCAGAAGATGCAAGTGAGGTCAAAACTCTGAATTGGTAGGCATCTTTTCTTTCTTTAAAGTCTTAAATGTTGATAAAAGAGTGATTTTACAAGAATAGGATAACTAGACAAGAAATCTGCTTCAGAGCTAACACCTGAATACTGATCTCCCAAATCCCAACGTAGTAGTGCTAAAATCATTAACTTCTATCCTTTAATGATGCAGAAAAACTTACTACAGTTTTTGCGAATTTAGCCATTTCTTTCTCTTTTGTTGAGGGAGAATCCCATTTCTCTGTGAAGATGCATTTCCAAGTCCTAATCCAATATCCAAAATAACTGAAATGTCATCACTCAATGAATTCAAATGGTTTCAATTTTATAATGCAAAACTGATTAATATAACCTTGAAATAGAGTCACTCTGAGTCAGCAATGTATTATTTAGCAGAAATCAGTCAATCTGAAGTCTTAATCTTCTGTGCTAGTTACAGATTTTTTTTTTTTTTCAAGTGATGTAATTGCAGTATCTATTAAGTTATGTTTTAGGAATAAGCATTATTTGTTGGTCACTTTACTAGTATGAAGTAAGTATGGGCAGCAGATGTTCAGAGTAATGATTCATGACCGTGATTAGTTTCAATAGCTGATTGGGAGACATTAAAATAAAAATTAATCTGAAATTAAGTTTCTGTATGCAGAACATAAGAAGTCCTTACAAAGAAATAATACAGGGTTTGCGCAGTGACTTACTTGTATCTAAGAGGAGCTGTTCCCTATCTGGAAGTTTTGACTTTCTCTGATCAGAGAAAGTCTCAGAGAAGGTGAATGTGGCAGTCACCGCTAACCAGCTTCCAAACAACAGGTCTGGAGCTTTTCCCTTTTGTTGGAGGTTATTGCTATAAGCTACAGCTTTTTCATAAGCACGCCAAATTCACGTGTAAGAATGAGACCAAGTAAGTGGCTGTACAGACAAATTATTCTTTGTAACTACTTAGGAAAGCAGATAGGATGCCTGCGAAAGAGTAGTTAGCATATTTTACAGTCATGCAAAGTGAAAAGCAAAAAAACATAAGTACATTTGATGAAGTAAAAGCTAAAAATTCTTCATCTAATGTGGCACACTGTCCAAGAAGGTAGAAATAAATCTTAGCTTTGGTTTCAATTGCTGTAATGTCAAATGTAGTTTTGCAGATGAGAAGATCACACAAATTCTTGAGAAAATTCTTGCAATGTTAATGTGTGGTGGTGGTTTAATTGTACTGAGGAGTCAGTGTGCAAAACAAAACAAACACACCAGAGAACCCCAAAACTGAAATCTTCTTCTACAAATAAGCAAGTCACTAGCTTATACATTTATCTAAGTGGTTTTTAAAACATTGTGCATTTTCACTTAGTAAATTAAAATGCAACTGAAGCACTGAAAGCATGAAAAGGTACTATGCTGCTTGTAGTGCTCCTGATCATACATATCCATATAATACTCATCATGTCGTGCTTGAGTTTGGGTTTGTTTGTTTTTTTGGTTTTTTTTTTTTTTTTTCATTTTAAAAGTTAGCATTAAATAAACCCATTTTTACTAGTGCTGGTCTGAACTTATCTGGAGTGTCTAGCTCTTAGTCTGGCTCTGCTCACTCACGTGCTTTGGAGCACTTTATTTTTGATCTTGCTGCATCTGAAGGGTGAACAATCCTTTTAATTCCCTGAATAGTGAAGAACTGTTTAATACCTATATTGCCAGGAGATTACAGAATTTTCTGTAAGTGGAAGATGCACATGTTTCAAAGGCATTCTGTCATTGTATGTATTGTTAAATAATTACCTAAAGAACAAATACTATTTCGTGTGAAGTTACTTCACCTTCATAGCTGCCAAGTTTCAGTCACATGCTTGTTAGAGACTTGCTCGGCATTGAAAGGATTTAATGCAGGGTCTGAAAAAGTTTTTGGAATTTCTGTCAGTCTCTAATCCTGCCAACGCTCCCTGTCCTCACCCAGGGCCTCATCAGTATTGTGAGAGCTTGCCTGCTTCCAGATTCTCTCGCTTCAGGGTTGCCCTTGCCTGCGTGTTGGCTGACCGGAGGAAAGCCAGTTGGGCGGTGAGGCATGTGAACCAGAGCACTCCAGAGTGGTGCTCTGGCCATGTTATTTAACAGCAAACAGTGGAGGTGCTTTGAAGTTAGAAAATGAACCAGCATAGAACTGTCCTCCCAGGTTGCTGGCAGTCTGGGGAGATGGCAGAGAACTAGTCCTTGTATTACAAAGGTGAGAGGTAGGTAATACTGTAGATCCTCTGGCTGGGCATATTTCTCTGATATTCAGCTATGTGAACTCTGTTGTGGATTTGTGTAGGCTGTGAAAACCCCAGCGATAAAGCAGCAGCAGAAGCAGTGCTGTTGTGCTCTTGAAGGTGTTACCTGCACAGGCTTCACTTTGGTGAGAAAGGAGTGCTCTGGTGAGGGCTTCAGTATGGTGGAGCTACAGGACGAGAACCAGACAAAGCAGCCGTAACATGCTGCTCAAGTGGTGCAGGAGGAATGTCGCTGATAGCTCCACTATATATAGCCAAGGTATTAAGAACTACCTTTTGGCTGCACTTTGCTGCAGCCTTGCGCCCTGAACGAAAGTTAAGGAGCCTGATTTCATCTGTTTTGGCTGTAATATTTGGCTGTTGACTTCCAGACTTATTCTGAAAGGTGGTAGTTACTTCATCCTTTCAGTTACTTTAGAAAGTAATAACACTCTTGATGTGTTTAAGGGAGTAGTTTTCATCTTTCCTGATGGGATAATGTGGTTTCACATGGAGTCTAATTCAGGCCTAATTTTGAAGATGCATGCTAGCTATCCAGTGATGCCTGTTGATGTTTGCTGATAAAAATGAAACCTCCAAACTACTTCATAGAAACCCAACAAAGTAGTTTTAAAAATGTGTTTGCTAGCAAGAGCTATTTTGGAGATAGAAAGAGTGAAAATTTGTTTCTTTATGCATTCCTTGTGCTATTTTCTTCAGCCATTAGATCTTCATATTGTCATCAGTTGTGTCTACTGTGGGCTTTTTCTGAGCTGGCTGTTTAGGCACTGTTAATGTGTGCACTTAGTGACATTAAGAAAATGCAAATGTTTCTTCCATGCCTAGGTTGTTTTCAGTACCACTCTTCTCACAGCTGTCTGATTGTATTTTAATATTTTATTCTCAAATTTTCACCTTCTGGTCGTACAATGTGTTGATTCAAGAAATTAAACAGAGAATGTGATTATATGAGAGTTTTCTTAAAGTTTGTTTGTGTTTGGTTCACATACTTAGGTATTCAACACACTAAACTTAGCATCACTTCTGCCAATAATGTAATTTGTTATTAACCTATAGCTACAGGTTATGTTGTGACTTAACATGCTTTGATTACTTAGTGGTGGATTTGGGGGTTGGGGAGAAGACGCTGCATGACTGAAAGTAATTGCTTTTGTTCTGCAGAATTCATTCATTGTTTTATGTTTAGCAAAGAAAATTCTGGCATTACACACACTAAAAATGTTCATTTTCAAAACAGTTTGCTTGGGTTTCTACATTGAGTAAAATAAGGAGTATTAAAACCAGAAAAGTTTGAGAGATTGGAATTGTTTAATCCAATGTTGAAATTCTTAATATCTTAATGGGTTTTATTTGGTTGGCTTTGCATAAAGTTTGTTGTAGTAGTGTTATGTATATTTTAGCATATTTTCCATTTTATACATGCCAAAGAGAATACTTTATGGAAAAATTTCTGTGGTTGTTTGGAAATGTTTTAGGAGTTTCTCTGCTTGTCTGGCTTGGGGCCGCTGAGTATTTCTACATCTCCATAAGGATGAGTTGGCTCTAAGTTATTTCTCTGAGCAAGTTTGACTGAAGTCATCAACTGATAGCTTTTTTTGTTGATGTTGTTGAATTTAAAAGACATTTGTGGATAATTTATAAACTCTTTGTGTAATCTAAAAAGGGAATCTTCTGTGTCTGTTTTACAGTTCTAATCTCAAAAACATTAATCTGGAATTAGTTTTAGGCTATGAATTGTAGTGGGTTTCTCAGTACGCAATGGGTAACCTGTATGATGGAAAGATTTGGGGAAATACCATTTTAGTAAGGTTTTATCCACTTTATAGCTTTGGCCTAAGAACCGTTTCACATGGTATGATGTATGAGTGTGATTAATACACAGTAATTGATAGTAGTGTAGGATTAATCTGATTGTTGAATTTTATTTTAAGAAGTACTAGTCTTTGACAGTGCAAATAATTGCTTAGATTTGGCTCTGTGTTGGCCTAGATTTGTATGTGACTTACAGTAGTGTTCTGTGAACTGATGCTAACATCATGGCTTTCATATGTGTCAGTATTCCAGTGCTGTATGTGCCAGGCTTCTTTGGATAGGAAAGAAACCAGTAAGTGTGTAATTCAAAGCTCTGAAGAGTCTGTTAATTTATACTCGTTGCTCTAGGCAAGATGATCTTGTATTGCTAGTCTTCTCAAGCAAAAGCTTGATGTTATGTGCCTTTCAGGAGTACTGTAGTCCATTTTATATTAAGATTTGATAGGAAAAAATATTTACAAATGCGTTTAAATTTAGAGGAGATGCATCGTATTTTATCCAGCATAGTGAATTGAATGAGATTGGGGAAGGATAAACTCCTTTAAAACTGTCAGGAGTCACACAAACTGAATGAAATAACTTTGTGGCCAGAATTTTTTATTTCTGGCTTAAGATGAATATGAATAGAGTTTGAAGTGTTTCAGAATCAACCACAAGATAGGCTGAAACAGTTAGTTACTAAGGAAGGAACTTTTATTAGCATATGTGCCAGTAAACATGAACAGCCAACCCACAAGAATAGGTGTGCGCTGTGGGAACTGTGGTTTCTTCATATTAAACTGTATTTCAGCAAATATGATGCTAATGTCCTTGTTTATTCTTTATCCTGGTGTCTGAAGGATTACAGTCAGTACCTCAGCAGCACTGTGAAGCAGTAGAGGATATGGGTAGGGTTAGAGAGGGACTGAGACAGACCCATGCCCGTTTTGAATGACCTTTACTACAAGAAAGGCTTTGGTTGGAACATGTGTCCTATATGATAAAAAGCACATAGCCACAGGAACTCAGGCTACATAAATTCTTCTCTTTCATGGAATATTTATTGGTAGAATGTAAATGGACTTTTGATTGCATTATTTGGTGATAAAGTTAATTCACAGAGTTATTAAAGGTTGATGGAAGAAACCAGGTTTTAATGTAATGCTATTTTGAGTTTTTCTTCCTACACAATGTGGAGTTTTACATTATTCTATTCTGTGAAACTTTTTTTGTGTGTGTGTTTTGATTAAGGGATTTTTTTTTTCTTCTTTTTTTTGGCTTTGTGGTAGAAACAGGAACTATACCCAATCTTACGATAATAGGACAGTTTGGTTTGGGTGAGACCTGAGGAGGTCTCTAGTGCAACCTCCTGCTCAATGCAAGGTCGGTAGTGAGGTCAGGCTGGGTTGCACAAGTCTTCCTCCCTCAGGCATTGAAAACTTTGTGGAGACTACACAACTTCACTGAGCAACCTGTTCCAGTGCTTTACCATCTCATGATACATCTTCATATCCTCATGGTGAAAAACCTTCTCCTACATGCAGTCTGAAGCTCTCCTGTTCCAATTTGTGCCTGCTCTCTCTTATACTCCCATCATGCACTACTGTAAAGAGCCTTCTTGATTACCTCCTTGCAGGAGGCTGCTGGTGGGTCCCCCTGAAGCTGTTCTTTCTCCAGGCTGAACAAGGCTGGCTGCCTCAGCCTCTCCTCAGCACTCCTGACCATCTTGGTGCCCCTACGTTGAACTTGCTTTGGTTTGATGATGCATTTCCAGTATGAGGAGATTTGAAATTAGGTAGAGTATTCTAGACTGTAGCCCTGAGAGAACTTGATGGATACCAGCAATAATTCTTTAATTCTGTTCTGGACACGTGATTTTGTAAGAAAATGGTATTCAATTAAAACTTCATTCCCATGGTATAGGTTTTAGATAAAACATTTCCATTTTAGGGAAAGGGGAAAAGCGTAATGTGTTTCCGTATTGTCCAAGGGCACACCACACAGCAGCCTGGCAAGGTTCAATCTTCAGTATTGTCCTCTGCTAATCACTTTTTCTTACTATGCATTAAATTTAATAAAACATTAGAAATGCATTTGTCTTAGGAAGTTGAAATCTGTCTTTATCATTAAAATACTGTCTGCAGTATTGTCCTCTGCTGATCACTTTTTCTTACTATGCATTAAATTTAATAAATAAAACATTAGAAATGCATTTGTCTTAGGAAGTTGAAATCTGTCTTTATCATTAAAATACTGATGAAGAGGAAATGTTTTGAGGTTATATGTCTTCCATGGCAGAGGAAGAAAGTTTTTTGAAAGCTGTTTTATTCAGTTTTCATAGCTGTTCTATTAAATTGTTTTGACTTTCTTCGCTGTATGGCTTGTTACTTAGATGAAAGCTGGATGCTGGAAAACTTGTCTTTGTTTTCATATTTAGAACAATGTGGATCATAGTGTCTATTATTATCTAAGTCTTTGCAGCAAAGTGAAATGTGTTCAAATAGGTCTGCTGGGTGTTTTCAGCATCCATTGGGAATTTTAGATGCTATGCATATGAATATCTGTTTTATTTTAAACAGTTTTGTTGTGGCTTAAAAATTGAGAGAAATACTTTTTTTGTGTAAAGCTTCCCTTAAGTACTTTTCCCAAAATACTATGCGTATATGGCAATCCTTGTTGTATGGCTTCCTCATCAAACTTTAAACTGCAGTTGACGTTTAAATTTAAGGGTATGCTGCTTTTACCCAGGGTGTTTTAATCATATTACTTAGTGATACCATGATACCATAGAATAGTTAGGGTTGGAAAGGAGTTTAAGATTATCTAGTTCCAACCCCCCTGCCTCACCCTAGACCATGTTGCCCAAGGCTCTGTCCAGCCTGGCCCTGAACACTGGCAGGGATGGAATCACTACTTTTTGTTGTTAATGAATCTATTAATTTAGTTTGTGTATCAGATCCAGAAGAAATAAGTAATGTGATGTGTCACTCTCTACATGTTGTTGCCTTGTGGCAGGGTTGGTTTATAGCAGTATTTCATATCTAACTATTCTGCAACGCTGCTACTGTAAGGTGGTTACATTAGGTCTGCATAGTTCTTCTGTGTGAATGGCTTTAGGGCAAATTCTGCTTTATGTGTAGTACAAAACTGAGTAGTGAAAAAGTTAAGTTGCTTCTTTCCTGTCACACCAATAACCCCCAGTGGAAAATCAAATACCTCCATACTTACCAAATTGTTTTATTAAAAAATCAAACTTACTTTATACATCAGCATCTGTCTTAGGAGTTGCTGCATGAAATTGGAATACTGGGATCGTTTGTCCCAACCATTTAATTCTATAGAAGTCATAGTTACTGCTGAAATATCTATGCCAGCATTGGACACGAGAGGGTGTGTGTGTCTGTGTGTATATATATATATATACACACTATATATACATATATGTGTGTATACATGTATATATGAGTGCATACAAATATATGTATCACAAATGCATGCATTTAACTATTGGATCTATTCCTGTTTCCATTTCAAACTTTAAGCTTTGGCTTAGATGTTCACACGCTACCTGTAAGGAATGTACAATCGATGGAGTCTGCTGTTCACGTTGTGACATTAATGACATTTCATTGTCTCTAAAAGGTTGCTTTTATTAGGTAGTATAGTTCCAAATTAATTTAGATAGGTAGTTTTAAAGGTACTAGATTTTATTTTTGGAGTTTGATGGAGAATCACTTGACAATCTTCAAATGCTTTAGTGGGAAAGAAAGGAACAGTCTTAAGTGAGTCCCAAGCCTGAATTAAGATGGTGTGATATAATAATGTGAGGATTTACCTTTATAATTTTATTTTTCTGTGATCAGAGAATTTTTAAACGTAATTTTCAGTTTTGAAGGCAGAGACCATAATTTTCCTAAAACTGGAAAATAGGAAATGGAATCAGATTTCACTTTTCAGGAATGTCCTCTTTTCTAAGGAGTTCCTTGTCTTTAAAACTTTAACACACTTCCTTAATTTCAAGTTACTTGAATGTGGTTTTTGTGAGTTAATAAAAACCTGATGATACCTCCTGATATGCATCAAAGAAAATTGAGAATAAGCAGATGACTTCAGCCTGTATTACTCATGGAAATCTGTGATGATCCTTTGATGATAGTATATTCATCTTTTTATCTAGTCTTTTAATGACGGAACATCTCTGTAGTGATTCTGTGGCATTTTTCATATTAGCTTACCATTGATTTATTAGATCTGTTCTAACAAGGATGTTCATTAATAACAAAATCTTTCCTGCCAATATTACTATTGGGGAGTATAAATTATTTTCAGTAGTTCATTAAGACAGGAAAAAAAAAATTGACTTAGTTCCAAAGAAACTTGCAGTTCATTTTTTACCTCATCATTAGTGAGCTAGGTAGAAGGAAGGATGCTATGTGAGAGCATGACTCTGGTTTACGATCTAATCTGATGTCATGGCAGCTGTCCCTGTAGCTGTCTGTATAAGCACAGGCTCTTGTGTTGACTGATTGTAGTCACAGACTGCTGCTCAAGATAGTTACAGAATTGTATCCTAACTGAATAACTAAACACTTGTGAATTCTCAGGGTGATACCCTAAGGAGGATGTGAGATTGGAATTACTTTGTGATTGTTGTGCAGTAGTTTATAGGTTAAGACACTGTATAAGGGGGTGAAATTTTGACCTTAAGAAGGTCATCCGGGCACTGATTACAGTGCAGCAAGGATTTTACCAAAATTCTGAGGAGACACTATTATTTTGAAATGGGGATAATGTTTAGTATCTTGAAAAGGTGGGGTTTTGTGTGCTTCCAGCTTGTAGTGATGCTATTGCTTGTGTAATACAGTTTGTTGGTTTTGTTGTCAATTCTTCTAAATTATATCTGTATGACACTGCATTTTTCTTCTAATAATATTATTTGCAGAACTTTGATGGCACTGATTTTCTTGAACTATTCATTGATACTCTTTCTAGCCAATTCTAAAAGCAAGTATCTAAAAAATACTCTGAAGGCAATGCTGGTACTATTTTGAAGCTATTGATGTATTTCAGAAATATGTTGTGAAATAAAGCAAATTATGCCTGGCTGTTTGCCTGGCTGGATACAAGCACTTTCTCCTGTTTGGACTATCAACTCACTGGCCGAACAGCAGTTCTTGACTGTACGAGTTTTACTTTTACACCAGTAACTCCCCATAGACATGTGGGTTCTCATGCATAACTATCATAGAACAGTTAGGGTTGGAAAGGACCTTAAGATCATCTATTTCCAACCCCTCTGCCGTGGGCAGGGACTCCTCGCACTAAACATGTTGCCCAAGGCTTTGTCCAACCTGGCCTTGAACAACATCATCAATGGGGAATTCAACATAAAGGTTGTTCGTGCTTTTCAGGTCTTGCTGGTAAGTGCAAAACCACCAGCCTATATGAAAAATAAGTACTCTAGAAATGGCTTATAATAATTTATAGGACAGTCTGTCCAATGACAACATGAATTTTTCTTGCAGCTAAATATTTGTTGTGAATGTGATGTAGATTCAATCAGTAGTTGATTTGTACATTTCAACTTCATCTGCCTGGGCATGTAAATTACTCTAGAGGCAATCTATAAACTTGCTTGACTTTAAATGAAAGGTCATCAGCATCAGTCATGTCCAAAAGTTAATATTAAAACTTGGCTTTGACTTGAATACAAAGTGAAATGAAAGGAAGAAAAGAAAACAAAACACAAAAATCAAGAATAGATGAAGTTATGTTAAAGTCATGTTAATTAGGAGTTCTGCAGAAGGATCCATGCAGTTGGAAGTGCCTGCCTATGTCAGTTGCACTATGAGAATGGAGACTAGATTGTAATTGTGTAGTTTTCCTGTGTTTAAAACACTTAAATTTCATCATACTGTAGGTTAGGTTAGTGCAAACAAAGGATAGGCAATGTAAAATTTGCAGACTTGCTTAATCAATGTCTGAGAAATGTTTTACGATGCATTCTGATGGTGAGCAGAAAGGTGTTTTCAAAAGAAATAGGTGTGTGTCTGTGCACTCCCATCCACCTAGCAGGAGTGATCATCCACTTTGTAAGGTTATCTGGTTACACGCCGTGAACCCAGGACCAACTTAAAAATTACATTAGGTGCTCAAACAGCATGCTTTCACATGTGGCTAATGTTAGCCAGATAACACTGTTAACATCTTGAAGGTCTTGAATCTTTCTAAACTGCTGTACTACAATGGTCTTAAGGCAGTGGGTGACTGTCAACTCTTATGTTTGTAAATATTGCGTACGCATGCTGTGAAACGGTAGAATTTGTGTTGTGAGGTCTAGTGGGAAAGAACTGGTGTTTGAACTGTGATTCTGTTACGAAAAGTCTGAGGCTTAACTGTTACAAACCCAGAGCAAGCCTTGGAAAATGGTGTTCTGTAATTTTGGAATTAGAATTACTTTTAAACGCTCTATAGTGTAACTTAATGGTGGTAGGGGTAGATGCTAATTAATGTAATTTTGGTGTGGACTTTCGGTGTTTTCATACTTGCTTTGGCCTGTTGGTTGAGTTGATTAATAATTATACAAAATCAGAATAATACCAAACTATTAAAAGATGTTTACTAGGAAAAATAGCATAATTTATCACACAGAAAATTCATTGTGTTACTAGAAAAGTTAGCTTGGCATTTCACATGCATGGTGGTGTACCAGTACAAGTTACACGGTGGTCAGAATTCATATGGTGAAGCATCATAAGTCTTTCCCAGTTTTGCTGCATGTATTAAGTCTTTCTGTAGTGGAAGAGAAAAAGAAAAAGGGGCATGAAGTGTAAAGCAGCACATTGTGTCCTTTTATTGAGGCTCGTTTATTGTGCCTGTTGTACATGGTAGATTTGTGGACAATAGAAACACATTCAGCAGTTGTTATTTGGAGGAACTACTGTGAGGCTTGGTTAGCTGATGTGTCTGGAGAACAACTGGGCTAGGTCTTTTCTTTGTTTGTGCTTGTAAGGGAAGGAGAACTTTCACTGCAACTAGTTTACTAGAACACTACCACTGGAGACACTATTATTGTTGTGTAAGTAGGTATTACTGTTAAGCAAATATTTAAAGGACATGAAACTAACAAAAACCAACCATGATCTAAATCTAAAAGTCTAATGTTACAATTTCTCTTGTTATGATAAAAACAAGGTACTACTAATATTCTCAGAATGCATTTATTTAAATACTGGGAAGGCTTCAAGAGGAGTTTAAGATTTAAATTATATTTGCAGAGGAGGATGGAGGGAGCAGCAGAGAATGACAGAACAGAATAGTTTAGGTTGGAAAGAACCTCTGGACCCCATCTGACCCAGCCACTCCTGTTCAGAGCTAGGCTGGCTTCAAGTTGGAAGCAACTTACAAGTTTAATTCAGTTGCTCAGGGCCTTATGTGGCCATGTTTCAGATGTTTCCAAAGATGGAGATTCTACAGTCTTGCTAGGCAACCTCTTCCAGTATTTGCTCTCATTGTAGACAAAAGTCTCTTTGCTATCTAATTCCTTGTTGCAGAGCATTAGCCATATGTTGTATAGGTTGTTATAAATAGTATTGCTTATTCTTAATGAATCCTATGAGGCAAAACACTTAGACTCTCACTTTTCAAATTCAAATAAACCATGCTCTGCTGTTAGTGGCAGTGGTTTAATTTCTCTTTTCCCAGTCAAGTCCTGAGTATTGAAGCTGCAGATTTCCAGAAAGTTTTGGGTTTGTATGCCTTCTCCTTGGCTGGGAATCACCATGTGTGTTTTATGTAATAACAAAATTATCCTTGTTTCTCTGCTCTTACTATGCAAAGTGCAAAACTTGTCCCAAAATGCAATCGTTCATACTTAAGAAGTGTTTCTGTTTAAGCTGTAACTTTTACTATTGGCAAGTAATATTTAGTCTGTTAGTAATGGACTTGCTCTTTGATTCCAGCAAGAGGACTAACTCATCTTTGAAAGGCTTGGTGAATTTATTTCATGGGAAATAAAACATTTGTAAAAGTGCTAGTATGGTATAATGGGTAACTTAATTTCCTAAATAACCTGTGACTTCTGGACTATAGTAATTTTTCTTAGTCTTAATTGAAGATTGAGTTGTTAAAGACTAGAAGCCTTCAGATGAGAGCTTGTTGACAGTTTGTTTGCCTCTGGAGAATAAAGCTGACAAGGTATTTTCACTTTTAAAGCTAACAGTGTGTTTGCATTTAGTTAGTACTCCTAGCCTAAATATCAGAGATTAAACAGACTGCTTCAGTCCTGATCTGAAAGACTTTCAGCTTAAAACGGGTGTTAAGTGTGGAGTTTAATTGTTATTGTTATATTTATGTATTATTTTCTTTGAAAACATTTTCAAGTTTCTATTTGTTTCTTTGGATGTATATCCAAAATTAGAATATGAACTGGCATAAAAATGCTTGTTTAGAAAACAGTACGCCTCAGTGCTTCTGTGAGAAAAAGATGATGGTTGCTTGTACGTGTTAGCACTGCAGACTTACTGAAAATACTTTCTCCTGATCTCTGATATCATGAGAAAACTGAAGAGCTAGAAATGGCAAAGGTACTTCATTAACCCACCCCTGCAGCAGAGGTCAGTTCTCATCAGCCTAGGGGAGTGATTGCTGTTGCTGGTGCCATGAGGTAGTTGATGGCCTAATATCTTCTTCACAGTTCTTAGTGGCTGCAGGGTTAGGATTTTTGCAATAGGTACAGCTGGAAAAAGTCCTTCTGGTGTAATGTAACTTGTCACAGCTTTCAGTTTACTATTGAAAATGTTGTTTTATTGGTCCTTTATATATGACTTCCTGTAGAAAGGCATATTGGAAAAAGGGTGGAAAGTTTATCACACAGAAAACATCCTCTGCCCTTCATGATGCAAGTGGGACTTTGCGTGACCAATTTGTGGGTTTGGTTGTGGCTTGTTTGATTTTCTAGTGGGTTTTTTGTTTGATTGTTTTGTTTTAGGGAGGGTGTTTTTGGAGGTGTGTGTGTTTATTTCATTAGTTGGTTGCTTTTGGTGGTGTATTTTACTAGGTTGTGTTTGTTTTTTTAAATCAATGCATGTCCTGAGCTATTTACATTCGAATGCTATGGCTGCATTAGGCCTTATGCTATTTCTGGGGGAAATCCTACAGTGCTAGGCAATTGGGTCAAATGTAAGACCTGAAATTGCTGGGCATCATGGGAGAAGAAACCCCAAATCTTCTTTAAAATGAAGAAAAAAAAAAAAAAAAAAAAAGACTAAGTGTTCATTTTTGGCTCTTTGAGGGTCTAAGTATTTTTGTTTTCTCAATATACTCACAATATTCTTTTTCTGCATTTGATGGGAATTCTAGTTTTGAATGTTGTTTACCTAAGTATTGGGAACTAAACCCATAAAAAATCAGAACCTTAAATAAGTGAGCTCTTGGTTCATTACTCTATATAATTCTAAGGCTCCCTAACTGCATGTCAGCCACAACTTTTCTAATTCTGAAGTAAGAACTTAAATTTTCTATTTCTTTAAAATTTGTGATTTTTATAGATTTTTCTAGATGCTTCTTTCAACAGGCCTGCATATTAAAGAGTTTGGGAGGTATGGGACTCTTTAGAAATTGTCTTGTGTATTCTATACAATTAATTGGAATGATTGACTTTGGGGAGGAGGGAAGACTCTCAGTTTATCTTGAAATAAGCTTTCTTCACTCTCTATTTTTGCATTACACAGTTGCACAGATACAATAATTGTCTTTAAAATCATAGAATAGTTAGGGTTGGGAAGGACCTTAAGATCATCTAGTTCCAACCCCCCTGCCATGGGCAGGGACACATCGCACTAAACCATGTCGCCCAAGGCTCTGTCCAGACTGGCCTTGAACACTGTTCAAGGGCAACCCATTCCAACTCAACAATGGGAGGCAACCCATTCCAGTGCCTCACCACCCTCACTGTAAAGAACTTCTTCCTTGTATCTAATCTAAACTTCCCCTGTTTAAGTTTAAAGCCATTACCCCTTGTCCTACCACTACAGTCCCTAATGAAGAGTCCCTCCCCAGCATCCTTATAGGCCCCCTTCAGATACTGGAAGGCTGCTATGAGGTCTCCACGCAGCCTTCTCTTCTCCGGGCTGAACAGCCCCAACTTTCTCAGCCTGTCTTCATATGGGAGGTTCTCCAGCCTCTTTTCATCCTCATGGCCCTCCTCTGGACTTGCTCCAACAGCTCCATGTCCTTTTTATGTTGAGGACACCAGAAGTGTGCACAATACTCCAAGTGGGGTCTCACGAGAGCAGAGTAGAGGGGCAGGATCACCTCCTTTGACCTGCTGCTCATGCTTCTTTTGATGCAGCCCAGGACCTCCTTGTCTTCAATGGATAGCAATATTTCACTGAGCATAGCAAAACATCTAGATAGTACTCTAAAGAGACAGTTGATGGAAAATCCAGACTGTAATTCAACTCAGATGAAATACTAAATTATGTTGCTTTATATTGGCCATGCAACTGAGCAGGTAAGGTTGTATGAACCTCTGTATTGAAGTGTAATGAAAATGACATTGAAGAAATACCATACTAGAGGAAAAAAAACCCCAAAACATGCAGCAGATGGCTTCTACAAAATCTCTCACTGATCTTATTAAATATTATAAGTTGTGTAAAATGTTCTGAAGTGACATTTTAGATTATTTTACTGGTTCTGTTCCGTGAAATTTACAGAAATACAAATCAGTAATTTATATTGTGTAATTTCTATGTTATATTTAAATAATCTGGTAACCATCAGGTGTAGATAATCATAAATTCAAGTGTGTCTCCCTAACTAAGGATTGCAAATAGTTTACTTTTAAAACATTAACCCGTTTAATAATTAAATGGTACAGTGTGTCATTGGCAAAGTCAACAAGAATGCAGGAAGGAGCTGAAAACATTTCTAAAAAGTACCTCAGAAATATGTTTCATTTCTGGAGTAGCAGCATCAAAGCTTCAATGTAAAAAGTTCTTCCTTTTAGAGATCATAGATAAATTTTACTGTATTTAGCAATATTAATTTCTTTTTTCTTTTTTTTCTTTTTCATTTTTCATTTTTTTTTTCTTTTTCATTTCAGCCATAATCAGCAGACCACGTCATTTAGACATCCTGTGACAGGACAGGTTTCTCCAGAAAATATTGAATTTATTTTGCGAGAAGAGTAAGTAGTTTTACCTGCAGTAGTTTAGTAGTTTGACAGTTCTTCCTTTTGTAGAAAAAATGTTATTGATATGGTTTATACTTAACAATTTACTTCTTACTGTGATAATATGTTTTTGATTTTAGCACTGTTCCATGTTAGGGCTTGAGAGAAAATATTTACCAAATCTTTAAAAAAACCGAAACCGAACAACTCCTACTCCCCAATAAACAAGCAAAAAAGACAATATAAATATGATCCTTAAACAATGCTGCTTTAGCTTTTATAGAAATATTAGATTTACAGAACATAAATGTAAAATGTCTTTAGAGCAAACTGGTAGGTTTGTGCTGAAATTGAAATGCACAAAATATTGCTAGTTTCCTTGGTTTTCTTATGTTTTAGATTTTTTACATTCCCTGTTCTGGGATTTATAAAAAGAAAAATAAAATTGATTAGGCATTTCTCAATTTATTCTAGAGAAATAGAATAACATGTATTAGTTTCCAGCTTATTATATCTTGATTGTCTGATTAAAAAAAAAAGGAAGAAATGCATGTGTTCAAAGTGGTGTATCTGGGCATTTTGTTGGTGTTTGTTTGGATCACACCCTGACTACTCCTGTCATCCTTGCTGCATGCTAGATTGCTCCTGTAATCCCATCTGTAATGGGATGACTGGATATCTTCCCTAGACAGACTCTAGGAGAAAGTTCTACATTACTTCTAAAACCACTCCAAAGGGCAAGAGGAATGGGACAACACCAGATAGCTTTTTCCTTTTTCAGCCTAATCTTCCAACACCGTTGAAGCAGCCTCCAGCCCTTCATGTATCGCAGAGGCTGGCATCAGGCTGTAATGGCCTGGATTGGTGGTTTGTATGGCTGACCATACAATTCTTAATGCTTTATGTTTCAAATCATGTGACATCTAATTTGCTTTACATTTAATTTAAAGCACTGTAAAATTAAGTAAAGGAGGCCCAGAAAAGGGGCATGCAAAACTTCCAGAAGACTGAGGCTTTTTGGCAATGTCTTCTCTTGTGGACTTGGAGAGGAAAGAAGCAGAGCATGACTGTATAGGTCTCTGCTCAGAGGTTCTGGAACAGCATTGAGAAGTGCTTCTCAAATGGCTTAAAAAACAAACCATCCAACCAAAAGCAGTATTAACAAAACCCCAACAAAAAACCAGCTGAACAACTGCTCTTCCCCAAGCCCAAAGCAAGTCCAAGGGCCAGTGCTATGTTAAGGCACCTGCTGCAAACCAGCACGATATAGGATGTTGAACGTATTTTGCAGTGTATGGAAGAGGCCTTTGCACAGACTGCGGGACAGCTACTGAACTGGAGGTCACCCAGCTTGCTGTGGCTTGCTGTTCAAGGAGGGGTTTAGCTCATGACAGGTATCCAGGGGAGCTGCTCCAAGTCATTTAGTGAGGAGAACAGGTATCTTGCAATGGAGCAAATCTCAAAGACCATCTGGATGACAGCCACTGTGCATCTGTGTTGCAGCTTCCACCTGTGAATTGAGTTTTTGAATTAATCTGTTGTAAAGGTTCAATCAAATTTAATACAGAGAAGATTTGTACATGTGTAAGGAAAAACAGGTGTTTGGCTAGGACTCCTTTGAGTGCCTCCCTGGGTTAGTCACACTTCCCTAGGCCATTTCTGCTTTTGTAATCACACTAGCAGATAAAATATTACAAGCAGAATTGAAAGAATAACTTGCTGGTAACAACATGGTTTTAGTGAATTTTTGTGTATGTTAGAAGTTTTTTGGGAAGAGAAATGAAGGTGTTTATTTGGAGGGCAATCAGATGAACGGGCATAACTTGTCATCTCTAGACTTCAGTTACTCATACTGAGGTGCTATCAAAAGCAGGAGAAATCTTACAATGTAATAAAATTAATAGCAACAGGTGGGTTTATCCTAAAAGAAGTGGGAATGGTGGAAGGATATAGAGAGGACTATGTGTATAGTGACTACTCAGGAGACAGTCTGAAAGAATCATTTTTCCAAGCTTTATTATTGGCCTGAAGTCCATACAGAGTGTTTTTAAAATTAGATGGATTTAATATATCAGTTAAAATTGCTTTAAAGATGTTATTTTCAAGTGTGTGGGATGCTCTGGTTTTCTAAGTTTTGTGCTGCTTCTATGCAACAGTGTGGGTTTTACAACAGTGCTGTTCATCACAGTCCTATCTGTCAAAGGATGCTGTGGATGTATGTGGATGTTGCTGCTGAAATCAAAGGAGCTATTAGCACCTCCCTGTCTTTAGACCCAGGAATTGTAATGGGGCTATGCCATGTTTTCAGTTATTTTCCCTCAGGCGTCAGGGATTTGTATGGAATTGGTGGTGGTGTGTGTTTGTATGGATTGTGTATTAGCTTGGAATCAGTGTTGTAGATTGTATCTTGTGAGGAAATGACTTTCACAAGCAGAACACAGTTGGAAGGATAGTCTCTGGGTTTACACTGTCTGGAAACTTTCCATCATGGGATCCTTTTGACCAAGAGTACTTTTGTCTTACAGATGAAGAATCCTGTCTGAAGTAGTAGGGTTTCATAAAAGGCAATTTGTTCTTCAGTGCTGTTGTGATGTGATTTATTACTTACAGGTTGATTCTAATTTAAGGTTAGTGCCAAATCCAGGAATAGTCACCAGATATTGATTGGGAACTAGTGGGGGGGGAGTAAGGATAAACTTGTTCAGGCTGCAACAAATTTATCTTTTGAAAGGACACATTTAACATCAGAAAAGTAATTTACAATAATCTAGAAATGACGGAAGTATGGACTGCTCTGGCCATTTCTCATCCAGGAAGCAATCTTCTGGCAAAAAAGATTTGAAAAGAAGTTTTGGAAAATTATATCAGTAAATGATGTAATTTTAGCTTGATTATGAGTCAGTTGTGAACCAGATGCCCTTGCCTCACTTGATCAAATGACAACTGGGTACTTTCAGTAGAAGGCTGAGACTGTATTTCACAAGTCTTTTTCCCAAGGCATTTCCCCTTTTAAATAATATCACATCAATTCTGCTTTTTCAGCCAAAGTCTGATTTCCTCAACTCCATTGTAACTGGAGGATAAAAACAAAGAATATTGCCTGGAATCTGTAGCTTTTTTATTACAAAGAATATTGCCTGGAATCTGTAGCTTTTTTAGTACATTTTCTTTTGATCATTATGCCGTTCCTTCTTCTAAAAGTGTTCTTATTTAGATTTGTTTTTTTATTTTTTAGAAATAGTGATTAATAATTCCTTATTTCCTAACCCATTCTTATCTGAGACCACTGTAAAATCCCCACTTTACTCTGTTTTTCTAGCTTTAGCAGCTTTGGACACAGTTTTTTGGACATGTGTTCTATACTTCTCACTAGCCCTTTTGAGAACTAGCTTTTCTGTATGATGCTTTTAGATATGTCTTTTTTCTGATGAGAGATTGATAGTAGTTGAATGCAGTACTCAGTATGAGCTCATTGTTTTTTATAATAATTCAATTGCACTTTTTCTTCTCTATTCCTTTCTTAATAATTCTTCACATACTTTGCTGCTACTCATTGTACTAAGAGTTAAAAATATCCTTTCCTCAGATTGCCGATGTTGTTTTGAGCGATAGAAGCTGCAAAAATGTTTTTAATCATCCTTTGAGTTAGTTTTCTGTTGTTGACACTGAGTTCAGTTTGGCATTTTATCGCATGGTTACTTGTATCTGCAGATTATTTTTCTGTTTGTTCCTTTCAGCATTTCAGTTTTTATCCTGAATCATTTTTGTTCTGTATTGACTTGGTCACCTCACAGTTTTCAGGATCACCTCTAAATAATTTGAGTATCTTGGCTTATGGGAAGTGCCTTTGGTAGCCTTCCTCTGTTCCCAACTGTCTCTTAATTTCTGTGCTTTACTTTCATGTTTTCAATGAACCCATAATCCACAGTAGGACCTTTCCTAAACGATCAATGGAAGAACGGCTATTAATGATAAGGCTGCTGGGCAGGTGTTAGATTTACTTTAAGCACATTGTTCTATGTGCATTTCTTTGAAAAGTCTATGATACAATTGCTTGGGTTAGATGAATGTAATGTTTACATTTCTTCTCTCGTACCTTTCTTTAAGTAACAGTTCTTTAAATAATTGTATACCAAAAAGAAGCAGCAGGCACTTATAGCCATATATCTAATTGTACCCGTTGCTAAATACTAGTAGTTGTGTATTAGAAGCTTTACTATGCATCTGTAATAGTATGTTTGCAAATGAGAAGATAGCACTTTAAAGTTAAAAAAGGTAAGATTTGAAGATAAATGTAGAAAAATAGGGGAAAAAATATTCTGTGCTCAATCCAGTGAGAGTTACCCTTTTTTGCCTGTTTTTCGTGCAGCTGCTTAAGCCTGTGCATCACCTCTGGGGAGAGAGGCATCTTACTTTGTCTACTGCATTTGGTTACTATAGCAGCAAAAATATCAGGTGGAGAGAAAGGAGGAAACCCAAACAACTCCCAAAAAAATATCTGCTATGTTTACATGTATAGAAATACTAGGACAGATATTTTTTTATCTAGCTGAATAGGAGATTTACTAGTATTGAAACTAGATTGACATGATATTATTGAGTCACATGTGGTTCCAACAAATGAAACTTTTTAGGTTGCTGGTATGAATGTGGATCTTTTAAGTCGACTAATCTTTATGCTCCTTTAGAGAAAAGGAGCGTGTTCTGTTGTAAGTACTGTGTTTTCAGTATGGGATACTGGTGTATTAATTTTTTTGTTGTTGTCATTGGTCACTGCTTGTTTTAATAAGCCAAATACTGGCCATGTAATTATTTTAGCTGGTAAATGATTTCTGTAGCCTTACTAGCACTGTTTAAGTAGAGAAGGATGTTGCTTGAAAGGAGGTACAACATAAAGTTTTATTTTCAATAATTTAAAAAATATTTACAAGGAACTGGAGCTCTGAGTGTACATACTGCAATTTGCATTTGTGCACACGCTTGAGGAAGCAGTAAGCAGACGATCCTGAAAACAGACAAACCCCATCACTATGACGAAGACAGAATGGGCTGTTGGATAACAGATATTATCAAACATCTTTGGTAATGGTGATTTGAACTAATGTTTCTGAATGCAGAGAAATAATACTATAGTCACTTACGTTTAAAGATGAATCTGTAAATACTATCAGAACTGTGTTAACTCCATTAACATCCTGGGATATTTCAGGTAATCCTGCATATTTTTATTTGCTTTCAAAACCAGCCCGAGAATATTAATTAGCTATTAAGAGACTTGAATTCTTGAGTTTTGTTATGTTTTGCTTTCATGCAACAAATCTATTTTATACTTGAAATAGCATATACAAATAATTAAATTAATTTTCATTATTGTTTAGGGTTTTCTGTTACATATCATGTACTGAAAGCTTGGATCACAAGTGTTGGCTGCCAGAAACGTTGTTTAGGAGAATAATAATGTGTTTTCTCCTCCAATGGACTTGCTGTCTCTTTTATTGGCTATTTGAGTTCTTTAACATGGCAACAACCTCACATTTTTTAAAAGCATTTTTCCCTTGTGAATTTGAAGTTTGTCATTAATCTTGATTCTACTAGAAAAGGACAGCTTGATTTATCAGCAGTGATCAGTTTCAGAAGCAACTGGAAGAGAAATTGCTTAAATGGCAATATTATAAATGCTAGGAAATTACAAGTTTATTGTTGTGTGTTTCATTATGATTTTTTTTGATAGTGATGGTCTTGTTAAAATATATAAAGCTTATCTTCCTCTCCAGTTCTAATTTTTTTACTATTTTTCTTTAGCTTCAGTATTTTAACCTATGGTGAAACAGTATCTTTTGGAATAATGAAAATCTGTTCAATCAGAGTTGAACTTGTAGATTAAAACCATTCCTCTGGGGTTATTTTTCTTCCCATATTAATTCCCATATAAATAATTTATTGGAAAAAATTAATTCAAAGTTGTTGAAACTTAAATTTTATTGGTCTTTTTTGTCTTTCCTGAGAAAATTGGCTCTCTCTGAAATAGCTGCTGTGTAAAATGAAGAAAAAATAATCTAACCAGACTATCTATTGTCTGGAAAGCCTACAGATTTTCTGGACATGTGTGTTAAGTCCTCTCTCCTCTTCCCCCCACTGCTTTCTTTCCTCCCTCCTTGCCACAGTGAGTATCTGGACAATATCATGTGACTCTCCTACAGAATAAAACTCAATAGTTTGTGGTGTGGACATTGTAAAGAATATAAACCTCAAGGAAAGAAGAGAAATTTTGAGTCTTCTAAGGCCAAACCTTTTTCGTGGTTATGTTTTGTTTTCATAGGTTTGCTACTCATTTCTAGTGGCCTTATTAATGATATTGAATCTAATGCTTTAGATTGATCTTGAAACAGTGTAGAAGTCTCTGTCACATCTCTGTTAGTGTTCCTCCCTTATTGAAATACCTACTCTCAATTTAGTTGCCTGAGCAGGGAAATGGAACCTTTTTGATGAGTAAATATTAAGAAAAAGCAAGTAAAATACAGTCATGTTGCAAGTCTGCATTTTCTATCTGTCTTGAAAGTTTATGAAGTGGAAAGGAAACAAGTAAAAACAGAGTCAAAAGCAGATGATAAAACTGGTTGATCAACAGAAATAGCTTAGTCAAGCAGCATTAGATATGGGAAGTGTCTTAATCTGACATTTGCTGAAACTGGATATTCCTAAAGCTGGTTAAACACTGAAGTAGGATACTTGGTTTATGGGAGGTTAGGCAAATTGACTCAAACTGATGTGATGAAGCTCTTGTGCACTGAAGGCTAGTCAGGGATTTTAGGGACTTGCTGTAGCTTGTTCTTGTATTTTGGACTTGGACTTAACATATAAAAGCTAGAAAGAAGGGATTCATGCCAGATAAGGGAGGCATAAAGGAAATGGGCTCAAAGTTGTGTTACTTCCTTGCAAGCTTAATTGAAACTTTGTGGTCACAAATGGAAAAATGCGCTTTCCCTGACACCAAATCAACTGTAATAGCTTTTGGACAGACAATTGTTCAGGTTGTAACTGAGGAAGAGCAATGATGGCAAACACTTTGTCCTCAGCTAAACCTTGTGTTGAGCTACCACAATCACAAACTCTTCTTCTCTGTTCTTATGAGTGGTAACTGCTCAGAATTACTCTATTAAATGGCTTTGGTCACTTGGTGAAATGGGAAAAGGAAAATCACAGGTGTTTAATAGTTTGTTTTGGTTTTCTGATGTGGCTGTATTGCTGTGTGTTCCTTACATATCATTTGCTAAACTGTGTTGTTACTGATTTTTGAAAATACTTCCTGTGGGTTTAATTGACAAGTTGGTGTCAAGCTTGGCTGCCGAGGCTTCTCGTGACAACCTGTGTGTGGGTTGTGAAGATTTTACACTTCTGTTTATCTCCATTTCTTCATGTGGGCATTTGTTCTGAATTCTTACACAGCGAACAGATACTTATGGTAGGATTAATCTCATGTATGCTTTAATTGGGTATCAGCATCTGAGCTAGTTTCTTAAATCTTAGTATGACTCAGAAGTTGTGTATTTCTGATCATACCTGCTATTAATCGCACCATTTCACTTAGAATGTGTTTTAATAATTCATAATGCAGTATTAATCATATGTTGGGCAGATTTAAAGATCTAACATAAAGTTAGTGAAAGATCTAACAGTGGGCTAGTCTGATATTAACTAAAAAGTCTGTTATTGCAAAGTGCTGACTCCTATCCTTCCCTCCCCAGTACTGGTGGCTCTTTCACATGTTTGCAGCCAAACCTCTGAAATTGGCAAAATTTAGTTTCTCTGCATTAGCCTTATCTTCTCGGAGTGGTCTTTTCTGTATCATGATTCTTTGTTAGATTTGGCAGGTTTCTTCCTCCTGATACATAGAAAAGTGCCAATCATCAAATGTCACTGTCAGCATCTGCTTGAGAAATACTGAAATCAAAATAATAGTGGTGATGCAAAGGAAGTTGTGGATGCACGGGAAATGTTTGACTAGCCTTGTCATTCATTTGCTCACTGTGATTCTTTAATATGAAAAGGCAAAGATGACTGTTTGAAACAATGTGCTTTTGATTATCTGGTTTTGTTTGTTTTCCAGACAGAATTCACCTATGTCCAAGCAACAAATAAACCAAAGACCTTCAAGCATGGTCAGTGAAACGTCCACTGCAGTAACTATATCTGCTGTTGATACAAAACCTGGCTCTAAGGTAAAGGAAAAAGGCTATTGTTTCAGCTTTATGTTTCAGTCACTTTAAATCCCGTAATATTTTAAACCTAATTTTAATAGGGCTATGGGGTTAGCCTGGAAGTCTAATAACTTACCTCAAAGAGGAGGTATAGGAGCACTGTATATCCATATGATAGGATTGAATGATAATTTGCAAAATAATGATTATTGTGAGGCTTCTAAAAACAGAAGTATATGTAATACTAATATTCCAGCAAGTCTTTTGATAGTCCAGTGTATATGGCAAAGAGTGCTGCAGAATAACAGGAATTATAATTTGCAGTTATTATTTTTCAGTGAAACCTTATTGCTGTTCCTCTTTTTAGTAACAACTTGGATCCCTTTCTGCCATCACTGTAGTGCATGAACAGTGCAGACACCAATTTCACACATAGAATGTTTAATAATAGAAAAATCCATTATTTATCATTACAAAGGGCCTGTGTTTATTATTGCACAAACTATAATAAAGCGCTGTACTTGAAGTGTCAGCAACTATCTTAATGCTTCTTTGACCTTGCAATAAATTACAGTACAGTAAGAATAGGAGAGGGCTGGATAAAAAAGTAAAACAATACTGGAAGAATTACCATAGGTAAGATAGATTTCTTCTCAGTTTTGTTTTAAATGCAGTAGTGCAAAGGCTGTTAAGTAATTTAGTTGAAAATAGGACTTTGCCAAATTGGCTGCAAAGATATTCTAGTTGAGTGGGATCACTTAAAATATTTTTCTAATGTTTTGATATGCTTGGGTGAATATTGGAGAAGATTAAAATAATTCTATGAAAAGCTAAAAAAAAAAAAATTTCTTTTTTTTAGATCTGAAGCATGTAGGTTATTGGACCAACACAAAGATTGTCATGTGTCAAATCTCAAGAAGATGTTTATCTTCAATGTGCTAGATGAACTTATCACTGAAATAGTAAATTTAGTAGGTTACCTGAATTACTTGATCTATTTCTTTCTGATGTTCTAACAGTTGAACTTACCAAAGTACTTGGGCACTTGTATTTGCTGTATTTATCCTCCTTATTCTGATTTAAAAAAACCCCAACAAAACAAAAAGCAAAACCAAACAACTCAGCATTGGAGGTAGAAGGCTTGTGTTTTCATTCTTAAAACCGGCAAACTTAACGGGGACCTGATACTCTGCTTCGAGCTGGGGGTTTCTCCAGTGTCACACTTCTGCCCAAAAGTGTGCATCCTCTGTCACCTGCCCCTCTGCTTCCCTTTGTCAACTTATTTGCACTGATCTAATCAGGCTTTGCAAAACAGTGGGATCAGAAATGGTGATTGGACAAAACTTACAGAGTCACCCACATGCTAAAGGCTAGTTCACTGGAGATACGAGAACTGCACAGCTAAAGGTGAGGGTAATGCTCTTTCCGTCACAGCTTGGGCAATATCCAGAGTCACCTCCCAAAATTTCAGTTGGTCTGGTTTTGGTGTCTGCTTCTGTTTTGTTTGCAGTCCAGTGTAAGTGTGGCCGTGCGTGCTTCTGGCAGGCTCCCAGGTGTGGCATTTTCTGAATACCTGTCAGCATTAGACTGAATAAAGCTCTAGAAGAGGGCTTGGCTGTACTCTTCTCCTCCTCCACATTTGTTTGTATAAGATACATCTTGCTGCAGGTCCTCAATAAATACTGAGTTTTCATTAAGGTTCAGAGCTCATGTCTGTCTTATACATGCTTTGTTTCATTATCGCATGTATTTCCAGGCTTGAAATCACTCCTCTTGTTCTGTAGAGTTGGAAGATCTGTTGAATTCCTAACACAAAATTAGTTCAAGTGAACTGGGCATGAGAACAAGGCTGTAAAGTGTCCTCCATTTTGAGGTTGACTCTTGGTACATTGAGAGTAGATTTTAAGATCCTTTCATCTATTTCTAAATATTTTCTTCCATAATTCTATAATCATTCTTTCAAAGAGGAAGTTCCCAGATGCACACTTGAGACACAGTCTCGAAGCCAGAGACACATTCTGTTTGTCATGCCAAACATTTCTAGCTACCTATAGCTTATTACTATCTTTTATTAAGTGCTTTCAGAATTTTGCCCTGCAAATGCCCTCACAAAACCATGTAGGTATAGTGTTGGAATCCCAGCCAAATTCAAACTGATTTTTATAGAGAGCTGTGCACACTGAAGTAGTACCAAATCAGAAAATGCAGCAACAGGTATGTGATTTTCCACTTGATTTTTCTGCAGAAAGTTGACAGCTAAGTATTACTACATTTGGGATGGAAGGTGAAGGTACTCTGCCAACCGTAGAGCAAACTTGTCATTCTTAGTTCAGGATGAAAGAGATGAAGATGTCTGGCTTGCTTGTTGCAGTGTTCAAAGTCTGAATTTGGATTTAACAAAACTTCTGAAATAAGTAATTTTGTGGAAAGATAAATTAATGTGTTCTGTCAAACAGTGTCACTTGCACAGTGTACAAGAAGAGGGGCATGTTGGAAAGAACAAAAAGAAAAATGCCAAAATGAGGGTTATACTTACCAAAATGTCATGTTCTATTGATGTGCATATAAATATACAAGACTTCATTCTATAAGACAGCTGAAATGGGCTGTTCTGCAGAAATGCACATAGATTCTTGGGGTAAGCCTCACCATTTTGATGCTGGTACTGTCTGAATAAGTAGTCTGAAGACTTTATACCAATGCAGTCTACCCTTCCTTTTGAAATTTGAGGGGTATGGAGTTGAGGGAATAAAAAGTAAAAGGACAGGCTGACAAACCACAATTGTCGTCTGTCCCAAAGACCTGCTTGTTCATTGCCAATTCAGTTACATTATTAACCATGTTAAAAGCCATTTATATTGATTACAAATGAAGGATGTGTAGGAATAAAGATCTGTTTCAGTTTGAGAGTAAGGTACGTTTGGAATTTAGTCTGTTAAAGCATATGATGATCTGAATGGAAACTTGTAAATGTTACTGAGCTACACAGTACAAGTCAGAAGCATAAAGGGTAGAAGTGTAATGTATTTATTACTGCTCAGGTTTAGAGAGTGTGGTTTGGGTGGATTCTGTATAAGAGAAGCAGTTGAATTGATGATGCTGATCATTGTGAGTGTTTTTTGAAGAGGAGCTGGTGAGGATTACAAGTAAAAAAAAGAATGGGTTTAGCAGTTGAGAGAAACAGGCAATGGTGCCAGCTCTGTGGGACTGTCTGAAGCTGGAGTGTAGAACACAGAGTTTAGTTCAGGGCCACTGTAGATGAATGCTCAGTTATCAAGAGCAGGAATTTCTGAGAGTTGCAGTTTTAACTATGTGAAAATTAAGGATTTTTTACTAATTTTCTCAGAGATACTAAAAGGATTCATGAATTCCTTCATTAGAGAAACATTGAGGTTATTTTGAATGAAAGAGTTTATGACTTAAAAAGGTGGGTGTTTTGTGGGCTGGTTTTTGGTGTTGTGTTTTTTTTAATTCCTTGTAGGCTGAAAGTTAGGTGTTCTCTTATTTGTACATATTGGCATATTTTTACCAAGATATAGTCTTCCTTTTTGCTACTTAGAAAATCTGTTCCAAAGGGAAGGCTGTCTACATTTGGGGTTTTTTGGGTTTTTTTGTTTTGGTTTTTTTTTTTTTACTTTAGAAAAAACTTTAAAAAAACAATAAATTCCATTTTATAATTAAGTTAGTAACTTCCCTCTTCAGCTAGAGGTTATTGTAAGGAAGAAGATGAAGCAGTGATGAAAAGGGATTTGGAAATTTTGGCTCTTGACATTTTGGGTTTTTTACAAAAACTTATGAGTCATTCACAACAAGCCAACGTAACACACGTATTGAAGTCAAAAGCAACTTCTTTGTCTTCAGTGACACAGGCAGCTGCTCTGACCTGCATTTTCAAAACAAATGACAATGATATCAGACTATTTTAAATTAGGAAAAGGCTACTGAAGTACAGACGAATAGTTAAACAATATACATTTTCTTTTAAAATATCTTATTATTCTAGCAAAGTGTAACATTTAGTATCTGTTACACTGTTTTATTCCAGAGCAGAATGAGAGGATTAATACTGCAGATTATAGGAAAATATTAATTATATAAAGCACTATAGAATTATTCTTTGTTTCTATTATGGGTATTATACTGATGTAGAATACATACTGTTTGGAGAACTTTTCCCTCTCCTGTGTAATAGAAATTGTTTGGTCTTTTGACCAAATCCAAGGATGACTTTTCTACTTTGTGGTCTGCATCTTTTTTTTTTTTTTTTAATTAAATAAGGTCAGAGAATTAAAGTGCTTGATCACTGACAGGGTATCTGATGAAAAAAATCAAATTTAAACCCTGCTGTAAGTGTAAGTTAGCCATACTTTAATGGTTCCTCAGTTCATTCATCCTTCATAGGGTAAATGTGAGAAAGAAAATTTAGGAAACTAAATTCTGTACCTTTTGTGAATTGATTTCTGTTCAGGTGCAAAGCACAGATTTTTGACTTTCAAAGCTTTAGATAGTTTGCGCCTCATTATTTTTCATCACCCTTGTAATGTAGCTGTTACATCTAACATTTGGCAACAGGTTTTTTTTAAATCTTGACTCAATTGATTCTCATTTTTCTCAAGAGAAAATATATATGGCTTAGCCTGACAATCCAGAGCTTGACTGTCCTCCTGATACATCTTTGTGTGGTCATTTAAAGTGATATTTGAACACAGGGTCACATTTGAAATATTTTCAATAGCAAACACAAAATGACAAAAATCTTTTTTCTTTCTTCCTTTAGTGTCAGACTTGCTGCTTGTAGATCTGTGAGGTAGTACTGAGAGATTTCGTGGTCAGAACTGACATGCTGTGTTTTCACAAAGCTAGTGCTCTACAGCCTGTTAGCTGATGCCTTAGCACAGGTATGGTAGAGAAATGGGCTGGGAGATCCTGGTGATACCATCCTCAGCTGGTTTTTACTGTGAACGGGTTCTTGCCAGCTGGATGGCAGGGGCAGTGGCCACGGCTTAGTCTTGTGCAGACTCCACAGAGGTACCAGGTAAGGTGTCTCAGCATTTCACAGAAATGACCATGACATGCAGCTCACCTGACTTGTCAGCAGAGCAGAAAGCAGCCTGCTATTTCCTGGTAAACAGACCTCAGGAAACTATCTAGTAAAATCTGCCCTTTGATATCTCCTTACAAGTATTAAATTAATGTTGCTGTTTTATATGCTATAGCACCAAAGAAAAAGTGGATTATTTTATTTCTTACTGATTGTTGCCATTATCTTAATGCAGGATTCTGCATTAAGATGTGTGCTTAAGTCTACTGAAATGTGTGCAATGCAGTGCAGCTTGGTAAAGTCTGTCATCAAAATGATCAGAATCCATTTAAAATTATTATATATTGCTAGCATGTTATTACATATGCTGTCTTCTAGTCCAGATGTTGTTTGACTGGTAGAAGGCAGTACACTGAAATATTTTATGATGTCATCCCTTGCATATGATAAAAGTGCTTGTTTCCAGGGCTGCTGTTTGCCTGCAGCTGACAGAGCATCAGTACCCTGACCAGCTGGGAGGAGAGATTCAAACAAAGGAGAGATATTGTAGGAAGGAGACAGTGAATATAGACAGTTCTTTCCTTGGTGTGGGAGCTCATGTAAGGGTGGTTTGTGCACTTCAGGTTCCTAAAGCAACTGCAGTAACAAACTGTGCTAAGCTTAGAGAAGAACAGGCAGATTATTCATCCAGAGATTCTCACTGTCTTTCTCACAGATGGATAGACTTTCCTGGTTTGTTTTTGAAATAGTTTTGCTCATGTGTGTCAAAACTGATGTTGCAGTAAAACACAAACCATTACCTAGTTTGTGATTTCTACTTGCTGCAATCTAGGTTTCTTCCTTAACAGTGTCACTCTGTCTTCTCCTTTTGTTTGCAGGATCAAAGTCCAAGCATTTATTAAGCTATAAATGTTGTTTGAATTTGAACAGGAAGGAATACAAAAAACAACCCACCCCCCCGCCCCGAACAATGAAGAGCAAGTGTAGGATTCATGTGCATAAAGTCCTGTTTGTAAGGGACTTGTATTATGTTGCAGAGACATGCATGCAGCCCTTGTAGTGCAGTCAATACAAGCACACTGAAACTTCAGTAGTGCTGCCTTTCTGACTTGACTCCCCAGTGCTGCTGCTGCTGTTCAGCTGGGAGTTGGCAGATCATCCTAGCACTGATATGTTAATGAAAGTGGAAGATTGACTTTGCTATGTTATAAATATCGTCGTCTATTTACTTGCTCTTGAAAATGCTATAAATACTTTGTTACTGTGTAACGAAGTATGAATTATTGCAGTGAGGCTATTTGTAATATGAAATTAGTCTCAGTACAGTTTTAAAACCTCCACTATATTATACTTTTTTACAGGTTGTTAAGGCTGGAAACAAAGTTCATAGCTTTGGAAAGAGGGATCAAGCTATCAGGAGGAATCCCAATGTTCCTGTTATAGTAAGAGGCTGGCTACATAAGCAGGTACGCATGTAAACATCTGTTTCTGTTCATATACCATTACAACCATCAAGTAAAACTAAGTGCCTTCCATGTAACTGCAAAAACAGAAGCATGAACATTGGTGATGCAAGGCAGCGTTGGATGTTCCCACAAGCTCCCGTCATGTGACGAGCTTGTGCTCAGCAAGTTTGAAAACCAAGTTCTATGTACAGATTTGATGCAGAAGTGGAAACAATGATAAATGGACATGACCGTCATGGTTAAATGTTGAGGCTAACCTCAACATTTTGTTGTCTAAATATTGCTATTTTCCCTGTTTTATCCTGACAGCTTGCTGCCATGATGATCCTAGTTTCCCTCAGAATGCACTATAAACCTGAGTTTGGCTGTAAAGGCCTTATTCCATCTGCTTGCTTATGCCCTTATGCCCTGATCAAAGGCTTAATTCTAACCCATATGCCTTTTGTTCTTTGGAAGATGGAGGGACAAAATGAAGGGAGACAGGGATCCATTCATGGCACATTACTGTGACCATGACCAGTATCCAAGCAAAGGCTGACTTATAGGATTTTATCCAACGGACAGAATTTTGCAGCTGCTGCATCTTGAACTCTTAAGCTGACAGAAACACATCCTTGCATGCAAAAAGTAAAGCAAACTGTTGTATGACAGTACTTCCCTGCTTCTGATTTGGCCGTCAGTGCCAACAGATTATCACCAGAGATTCAGGGGCTAGGTTTAGGGATGAGTAGGTGAAGGCTAAAAACTGAGTCTTAGAATTGTGATTCTACATAAACATGAAAGTGAAATTGCTGACAGCCATTCACTTCCTCCTGCATGGAGAACTGCTATCAACTCTCTTGACATCCACTAACCAAGTCCATTAGTTTTCAGGACAGAATCAGAACTGAGTCACAGTATGTGTTGACAGCATTGAAGCGTGGAAAAGGAAAGGGAAGAAAGTACTTACATACTTAATATGACTGCGGAAAGAAGGGAAATAGTATCTACAACATTGCTCTAGCTATTTCCTTCTGTCTTCTTACCTCTACTTGTAAGCACTTAGAGCCTGGAGATGCTTTCTGTGCTACTGGTTTCATCAAGGCCTACTTCAGCTGAATAAATTGTACTTGCTTAGGTTACAGTCTGGCAATTTTGCAAGCTTCCAACATTAATTTCAGTGTAAATATTACTCATTTTGACAAGGTGATATATATTATATCGAGAGAGAGAGACAGATCTCCACAGGCACATCATATTATATTTCATTAAAATTTACACATTATGCAACCTGGTTTATTTCCTAAGGAATATTTGATTAAATTACGTTTTAAGCATGGGTTACATATGGGAGATTGACTGTAGAATTATAGGGGATGATTGAATTGTGAGGTCATATTTCGCAGCTGTGTAGTGATTTTCATCTTGGTCTACAGGCAGTCCTTGTAGTTTGTGCCACCCAGATGCAGACTTTTTTCCTTTATTGCAGATAAAACTGTCTAGATTAAATATGTTTGTTGTGTATAAGGTTAATCTGAATGCTGTTTGGGATACAAATTTAATTACTTAATGAAAATTAGCAGTTTGAATATTCTACCCTGATTATTTTATATACTTTCTTAGTACATAATATTTTGTTAATAAAAACTACTTGGTTTTGCAATTAGTACCATATTTAGGTAAACTTTTGGTAAACTATCCACTGGTACAGAATCATTTGATAAGCTGTTAGCTTTCCTTAAATGAAAAGTATATCACATTTCTCGCATTTCAGGATAGCTCTGGAATGCGATTATGGAAAAGAAGATGGTTTGTACTTGCAGATTATTGTTTATTTTACTACAAAGGTGAGTAGATACTAGCTTTTTTTGTTAGTTCATCTGTTCAAATCACATTGCAAGCATAAACTAATTGAACTCTTCAGATACAGTTAGGTATTCTGAAAAGATGCATAGTGAAACAATTACTTATCCATATGTCTTTAATGCAGAGCAAATTTCAGGCCAGAGCTGGTGAACAAGGGGGTGCTGTATGAGCTCTAGTCACATAAATTATCTTTGATATATGCCAAGGTTTACATTGCAGAACATTTGGCAGCAGTTCCAGTTTAAGATTTATCCTATCTCTGGCCTGCATTATGGTGCCTACTTGGTTGCACTTGGACAGATGATTTTTTTGAGAATGCATTATGGCCAGATCAGGGCATTGGTTCAGCTTTAATCCAGGGGTCAATGTAAGAGTGAGAACTTCTGAATCCAGTATTTCTACCAAAAAAGATTAGATGTGATCTTAGGCTGAACTAGGAAGAATAGTTTACATAAGGTTATTATTAAAGTTTTGAATATGGTGTAGTGTGTTACAATTTTTGGAAAGCAGTATGGAATATGAAACTCAAATTCATTTTTCTAGGCACTATATTTCTCCTGCTGATCAATTTAGAGCTAGCTGTAATAGTGGTTTCCTAATTATAGCAATTAGCCTAGATGTAAAATGCTAAATGGAAGGTCCATCATGTTATTCAGCCTGTCAGAGTTCATTTGTCACAATAAGCTTTTTTTTCAAAGTGTATTCTTCTGTCTGAACTTAAAAAATGACAGACCAAAAAAACCCCGTAACAAAACCCCCCAAACTTTTTTTTTTAAAATTCAATCTTGTTTCTTTAAAACTAAAACATTTTTCTCCATGTATTATTGGTGTTGATCATAAAATTCAGGTCAGAAGGGACTTCAGGAAGCATGTAGTCCAACTGCCTGGTGAAAGCAGGGTCAGGAAAGAAGTCACCCCAGGTTGCTCAGGGTTTAATCTAGTCAGGCATTGAAAACCTCCAAGGATGGAGATGGCACAACCTCTCTGGTCAGCCTGTTCTGCTGCTGCCCTGTCCTAATGGGGAGAATGCTTTCCTTTATGTTCAGTCTGAACCTGCTCTTTTTTCTGCTTAATGCCTGTTGTCTGTGTGCCCATAAAGGAGAATGTATTGTTACCCCACTGAAAAGTGCAGTGAATTAGATTCTATTTTTTTTATTCAACAGATAGCAGAGAAGAATCTGTTCTGGGTAGCATACCATTGCCTAGTTATGTAATATCTCCAGTTGGACCTGAAGATCGCATAAATCGCAAATTTTCTTTCAAGGTACAGTTACAAAGCTTATTAGCTAATCATATTTTACAGTGTATATTCGCATTAGAGAAAATACTGTTGTAAACAGAAACATTATCTGCTTTCATATTTATCTTTTTTAAAGAACACAGGTTTATTGACTGCCTGTTCAAATGTGACAGCACTTTTTTGTTTTCCGTTACTATGTAAGTGTCTTCAGAGCTTAATAACATGTCTGTGAGTAAAGATCCTGTTTCTTAACCCAGAAATTAGTATTGATAAGTTGTTTCAGTACTGTTTATGAATAGAAAGGAAAGTTGTCTTTTTTTCTTTATAGAATACTTGATCCCATAGTGGACTGATGGTCATTTGTGTTTGGTTTCATTGTGTTTTAAAAAAAAATAAACTCATCAGCTCAGTTCTTAGAGTTAGAAAATTACAACACTGTAGCTTTTAAGGTTTAATTTCCCCATTTCAAGGGGAAAAAGAGGAAACAATTTTCTTCTCCTTTTTTGGGGAGGAGCTGTAGTCATCCTAAAGGACATGGACTTTTTCAAGAAAAAAATACTCTTCTTTGATATAGTTTGAGGTTGCTTTTGTGGTTTGTTTTGTTTAATTGTTTAATTTACAGTTCTATGTTATAAAAACATAGTAAAATTAAATAAAACATACATCCCTTCTTGAAAGTGGCAAAAACTGACTCCAGTTGATTGAATTGCAGCAGTAAGGCAAAGTTTAGAAACTTCAGTGTACATTGTGTGTTTAAATTCTACTGATACTTGGAGCAGAAAACCTGTTCTTGTATCAAGCAAATGAGATATGTACTTTAAAAAAAAAATAATTTAGAAATCGGGTTCTGATCTGGTACACTTCAGGAGATCTAGAAGGAAACTTTCCATTTAAAACTTTTCTGAACTGAAATTCATCTGCTCAGTTTAGACTTTCTCTTGCATTTTGATTTTTGGAGTGTTTTAAAATTGTAGACTGCCTTTTATTAATTTTGATTCTATCTTCAAGTGGGTAATGGTTTTAAATTTATTAAACAAATGTTAACTTGGGAAGTGTGTTTAAAAATGACCCAGTGCGCTTTGTGGAATTGTTTATTGTGCTTTTTCAAATGCATTGAGCATGAGCTGTCAGGACAAGCTATAAAGGAACTTTTGTTTAAGAAAAACATTCCACTCCCAATATTTAATGAGTGTAATCCATGAAGCCCTCATCTTCTAGAGCCTTTTCCTAGCAATAAGCACATACTAAAAGAGGAGGACCCAGTGTACTTCTAGGCTTCTACTTCTCTTGAATAACCATTAGTGCAGACAGGAAAGGAGATAAAGTACTGATAATATCTAGATGCTTTAGAGTTAAAAAAAGAAAAAATTAAAATAAATGCATTTTTGTTTTATTGAAATGGTGTTTGTGAATGTTAATCAAATGTATATTAGGATGGTTAATCACTTTAAAGCTATCAGTGAAAATGGCAAAAAACCTCTGTATATATACAGGCAAAAAACCCTGTATATATATACACACATGTGATTTCCAAGTAGTAGGTTCTGTAGGCAAACTCTGAAGTCTCCACTGCAAAGTTATATCTCTCCTTTTCTGTGGAGTAGAATCTACACTGTGATCATGATTAGTCCTTTTCAGAAGCAAATGCAGACTTCCCCTAATCCTTTTAGGGATCACACCTATGTGAGCTCTACCAAGTCTTTAATCTGAGCCTTTTTCTGAAAATCAGCATGAGCCAGTAACTTGAGACTTTAAACACTGGGTCATTACTAAAAAGGTGATACATAAATAGGGCATTGATTGCAAAAGAAACTTTGTGCTAGAAATCTATATAAAAAATGCCCAACATACATTTCAGGTATTAATTTGTTGGGTGAATCGTAACTCTGCTTTAGGTGTTTGATGGTTGAATACAGGCTTGATGCTGCAGTTTCATTTTATTTAGAATCACCTCCTGGGGCAGCAGGAGGATTTTGTTACCTTCCTGTTGCATGGCCCGTCCAACACTGACATTCAGTGGTCATGGAGTTGGCTCTGGGCACACGACAGCAGGAGTACTGGCATTCTGTCACTCACCAGCCATTACCTTTATCTAATCTCTTCAGTACACTTCAATATCCAGAGCCTAAATGGACATTCTGTCTCACGACGTAGTGCAGCCAGAAATAGAAAACACAAGCAGATTAAGCCCAAAATAAAGATAAGACTTTTTTGCATTCAAGTCGTGAATGAGTGGAAGAATGTGCCATGTCAATTTTTACTTCTGGCCTGCCATTTATTTAGATTGTTGCAAATTCTCTGTTACAATAGAAGTATTGGCTTCCATTTTAAGAAGCTGTTTTAAGTTGCAATGAGTTTTTGAAGCTAGGAAAGCAGTCAAATTGTAACAAATGTCAGTATTTTGGCTTGTAAAACTAAAGGAAGGAAATTTACTTATCAAAGATGCGGATGCTTTTTGCATTTGATTCAGTTAGAACAAGTTTTGTAAAATACATGCTCACTAGGATGTATGTTAAATCCTACTAACAGTTAAAATGTACACCGTAGGAGTTCTCAAAGTTCTTTTCCTTTCATATCCTGAGGCCCAGCTTTAAGCTTTTGTGTCTCTTCAGGTGTTTAACAATTACAGGCCTGCAGAACTGCACACAGGCTGGTCAAATGCAACCAAAAACTTACTTTGAAGTGTAGCAGTATGTATGTTAAATTGTTATGTTTAGAAACCCTGCTTTTGATTATCTATCCCGACAATTTTTTCACACTGTTTGCTTTCACAAGCAAAGTGCTGTGACTAGCTGTAAGCGACTGTCATTAAGCTGTGTGGCATCCTTTTAGACCTCAGGATCCTTACTGCGCATTTAGTTCAGTAGCTAACATCTTGAAGATATTTAATTATTATATTTTTTAATACAGTAATTCTTTGCTGATAAGAATGTAAGGGGGCACAAATTCAATGGATAGTTAGATTTTAATGTGAAAAAGTTTGCACAACATTAATATGTAGCTGGAAATGCTCCCTTGACTGTACTTTTTAGTAATACCGTAATTTTTAACATAAATTATATCAGTTCACGCTCATATCATCACAGTCTCTTTAGAAGGCCCATTGTCCTCAGTCATAAAACCTGTTTTTAATTGGTCTTATGTGTGTTAAAATATATAAGAGAATACTGAAAGTAAACTCATCTGTATGAATCTGACAGTAATACAAATTGAGAAATTTGGGAGGCTTACCAATGTTTGAGGTAAAGAAAACACAAAACTTCATGCAGAGACAATGTATGCAAGTATATGTTTGTATCTAGGTATGTTCTGATGTTCCTGTAGAAGGTAGGAAGTAGCATTGAAGATATAAATTACTCATTATTTTGGATACTACCTTTTAAATTTTTTTCAGAGATATACCCATCCAGTGTGAGGGCATTCAGAGCCTAGGAAATTAGGCCAGATCATTACTTTCAGAAGATGCTACTACAGCTTGTGTTTAAACATCTTTTCGTTATTGGTGCTGTAAACTAATGACAGTATCCAGTCATTGCTTAGACCTGTTGGGACCAGGGCAAACTTTTTTATTTGTTTCTTTGATCCCACTGGTTTTCCTAAAAAATGTTGACATAGTTTGTTCATTTATGTTCTCTGGGTCATTGTTGCTTCCTTAGGCTTCCATATTGCTTATAAAAATTCTCTGGGTCTGGGGATTCAGGTGAAGAAATGTCAAGGGCTATAAATTTGAGGTGCTATTTTAGAATTTGGAAGAGAGAAGCTTCTAGAAGTCCTGAAAAAGCTTAATATTATTTGAGAGTGAAAGATGATTTAGATTATAGTGTGCTGTTGTTGTGTTTACAGTGATGAGAGGACAAACTTTGAAAGATTACTGTTATTAGAAAACTCTTCCTCTCCCCATCTCTTTGTCCTATGAGCTGTGGCTGCTTCTCCTCAGAATTCTGAATAACTAGAAGTGAACATAACAGATCTAGGCATTAGTTACTTTTAGTACAGTTATTTGTTAAGTATTTTCTCTGGAAACATGAATCTTTTCACGATTTTAACTTGTTTAACTTTTTGTCCTTGTCTTGTCCTATTGATATGCTCTTGGGGTTTACTGTCCATTTCTCCTACTGTGCATTATGAGAGAGAGACTGCTTTTCTTCTCAATCTATCCACATTAAGGCATCTGAATGCATGAATAGGTACCAGTATTATTTTTTCACTGTTGTGTGTATGATGTACACGTGCACATGTGCTGTGTTTGTAGGCTTTTTAGTATGCTATAGTTATCCTAATAGCTACTGCTTAAAAAAAAACATCACCAACAACAAACCCTGCTAGCTTCTGTGTCTGCAAGCAGTGACAGCTGCAGGACATTGGCACAAAGTGGCTTTCTTGCATATAAAACTCACTACTAGTAACTAACTGAAATATATTTGAACTTTCCTTTAACCAGTTTTATATACTGTGAACTTAACAATGTTGTGTTTGCTGATGACAGCACATTATCTGCATTACCCTTTCTGAAGCTAGAATGTTTCTGGCTGTGACAGCTTCAGTCTCTCAAGGGAGAATGGTGCAACATCGCATTTTTATACCATTTTCACCTACAGCCTTTTAGGCAATGCTTTCAGCTGTGTTCATCATGCACCACTGAAAGAGAACCTGAAAGGCGAATGAGTTACCTTGATCAGGACATAGAGGTCAATTAAAACAGACAGCTGTTAAATCCATTTGTTGATGTGGTGCACAGTCTCCACAGTTAGTTGCCCAAGGTTCTGGGTTTTTACATCAAGTATATAATCAATGAATGGTAGGGTCCTACTGTGTCATCTGCAGTGGGGCAGTCTCACTTTCTGCAGGAGACACTTCACTTCTAAATTCTAGCATCTACTTCTATGGGCTCAACACGGTCTGTGAAGGAATCCCATAGTCATAAGATCTAACATTAAAATCACTATTTTCCTTTACCTCTGGAGCTGCTAATTTTTAGCATCTTCTTTCACTAGATGATATCTATAAATGGCAATGAATTAAATACTCCTAAATCATATCTCTTCATCAGGGACTGTAGCAGTAGGACAAGGGGTAATGGGTTTAAACTTAAATAGGAGAAGTTCAGGTTAGATATAAGGAAGAAGTTCTTTACTGTGGGGGTGGTGAAGCACTGGAACAGGTTGCCCAAAGAAGTGGTGAATGCTCCAACCCTGGAGGTGTTCAAGGCCAGGTTGGACAAAGTCTTAGGCGACATGGTCTAGGGTGAGGTGTCCCTGCCCATGGCAGGAGGGTTGGAACTAGATGATCTTAAGGTCCTTTCCAACTCTAACTATTCTGTGATGCTGTGATTTGTTTGACCATTTGTAATGGTCTCAAAATGGGGAAAAAAGAGAAAACCCCAATAGCAACAAAGAAAACACAAAGAACTCAACCAGGCAAACATGAAAAAAAATCCTTTAATTCCTAAATGCACAACTGATCAGAGCTACTGTTTTATATATATAAGTCCTGGCTCGGTTTCGTCTGTTTAAGGTAGGTATCTAATGGTGGGAAGGGAGAAGAAATCACCTTGTATTCCTTACCAGCCAATGCTTTGGGGAAGCAGACACATTCTCTAGCAGGGGAATGTCTTGGACTTCTCTATATAATCTCTTCCTCCTCACCTTCTTTTTTCTAGCTGCCTGTTTTGGTGCAGTCTCAGCCTTTCCACTACAGGGGTGATGGCAGGCCAGGGACTGACTCCTTTGGAGACTGTAGTACCAAAGTTTTCAAAACAAACTGGGGCTTCCTTGTTTGAGGCGCAGAAGGGAAAGGCCACGTTTCACACATTCACAGAACTTAAAGCACTGTAATAGCAAGCGAATATTTTGCTCTTTGGAGTTGTTGATATGGGACTCTAAGATTATGGTAATTTGGAAAATTGAGGGTAAACAACTGAAATTATAATATTTAGGGAGGGCTGCACTGGATTAAATAGCCCGAGTTTGTTTAAAACTATTGCTGTGTATCTGAAGCCACCTGTGATTGTAGAGTGTGTGAGTTTGATTGGTTTGTCTGGGTTTTTTTACTTTGGAGTAATGAGAGAGTGGATTTGATCAAAATAAAAGGACCATTGATTTAGGGAACATTTGTGAAAGATATTTAACATTTGACAGAAGATGTAGCAAAATTAAAAAGTCGAGATAATCGTTTTCCTTTAAAAAAAACCAACCCAACCCTGTCTCAGCAGTGTTTCATGCCATTAGCTTTTGTGTAGGGTAGCAGGATTAGTTTTATAGACAGCAGTTTAAATTACTAATTTTATTTTAGTCTCATTACAAAAGCTTTCAAGCCAACTATATTCTCTTCAGTTTTTTGGAAAGTAAGGAGATGAATCTTTCCCAAGCTGAAGTACATCTGTACAGTACCTTGGAGGAAATATAAAAAAGTGTTTCATGATTGATACGACATAGTAATATCTATATTATTGCTTAGACAAATGTGGATGACATTTGATTAAATTCAACTAGCCTAGAGTTACAAAGACATTCCACATTGAATATGTTTGAATATTGAATATAGAGGAATTTCCAAATCCCTCTAGTTTGCAGTGGAATTTCATAAATTATTTTGGTGTGCAGAAATACTTGTCAATATTTTATGTGCTGTAATAATTCAATCAGTGTTACTAAGTATATCAGTAAGTCTTGTGGTTTTGTAGCTAATATAGAGGTTCAGGTACACGCTTTAACCAAAAGCTCCTAACATGCATTATAATCGGTTCTTAAATAAGCAATTTAATTACTTGAATTGTAAGATACTGTCTGTGTTTTGTCTGAGTAAATTGCTTTATTAAATGAGCTGGGAAAATTGGCTTGCTTATGCATGTCTCAGTGAGGATTTCTTTAATTTGTTCTGTATCGTATTTATGGTAAATGAAATGTATCAGTTAAGTGAAAATGAAAAGCTGAAATTTCGTACTATGAAAAACAGAAGCACTGCACTTTTAGCCTTAATAGTGTGAAAAAGTGATATGGGAATTTCAGTGAAAATCACAGTTTGCTGCACTATAGCCCATTGTGGCTGCAAGTTTAACAGTTTTACCCAAAATTCAAGAAACAGTCAGGGAACCTGAAAAGGTTTTTTTAAAGGTATTAGGAAAAGATACAGTAAATTTTCGGGGGGGGGGGGGGGAAAGAAAGGACTCTCTGACTCTTTTCTAATTTCCTTTACAGGCTGTTCATACAGGTATGCGGGCATATATTTATAATAGGAATTCTGTTATTGGCTCTCAGGCAGAGCATTCAGGGATGCGGACATACTACTTCAGTGCAGATACCCAAGAGGATATGAATGGCTGGATCCGGGCTATGAATCAAGCTGCTCTTATGCAAACACGCTCTTCTTCACTGAAGAGGCAAGTTCACTACAGAAATTGTTAGCTTGTAAAAGTTTTTTCATCTATTTTATACGTATATGTAAAAATCAGATTGGTGATTTCTGAAAGTGTATGCAGGAAAGCTTTATGCATACATCTATAAATGTATGCATGAAACTCATTCCCATTTTAAGGAAATAATTATTTTTGTTGTAATTCTGTTGCAAATCAGTTAGCTAACATTAATTAAGAAAACCTGGTATTCGGTGTTTGTATGTACACTCAAATTGTGTGCCCACATTTACTGACATGGATTAATTTCTGGGTGTATAGAGTTTTGTAGGGAATTTCAGTTAAAAAGTTAGAGGTCTTGTGGGCAAATTAATACATGTTCAACAGCCAATTTGGTAGCCTTGAGGAGAGATAAGTAAAAAGGGAGATGGAAGAATAATGAGTTGTTTCAAATGAACTTAGGACTTTTAGAACTAGGATTAAAATGCTGTTAAGAGTGAAAGAATGTTAAAAATGGGTAAACTGTAAGTGCATAATTATGGATATCAAGTAATTTCTGAAGGCATTAAATGCTTTTTTTTCCACTTTCTTTGGTGACCTTTAATACTTGTAAAAGGTTTTTTCTTTTTCTCTGTGTAGAAACAAAGCGCTGTTAAGAAAGGAGGATGTCCTTTGTCCTGTTGTTCTTAATTAGTGCTAGAGGCAAACAAATTCAGCTGTGCCTTCTTGAGCTTCCAGTTTTTCTCTTTTCTTAAAATTGATGTAGCCTTCTTGATGTTTTGACTTAGGAATGTGATTCTTTCCTTACAACTCCTTGTGAAGGAACACTCTGTACTGTAAAGACAGACAACCTTGCTTTTAACTGCTGGAGCTGTGAGGATTAAAATGTCAGGGTGCAATTTCTTAGAGTATCTTGCACTGCTGCTTGCTTTTTACAAGTAAAATATAAGCGAAGGACCAACATGTCTCCCACAGCTTTACAACCTGTATGATTTCGTGTTAAGTGTTTCTGGATTTAAATTCCAAATAACACATAACCTGTTACCTGGTTTTTCTTTATCTTCTTTATAAGTGTAGGAATAATTGAAAGAAAAACTGGGGAAGTCTGTCAGCTTGGAAGTATTGATCCAGTGTCCCTCCCCCTAGTTGACTCTTCATTTTGAGACTGAAGTGAAAATAATTGTTTCATGGCACTTACTCAGAATTCACCTTCCATAAAGCTATAAAGAAGCTGGACTTAGTTTCAGAGAAGATGAGGTGCTACTCTGAGATCAATAATACTCCATTGAATTGTAAGAGAAAAACTCTTGTTGAGAAGCTTATCACTACGAGGAGACAAAGAAAATTGCAAATTAAGTACGTTATGTGTCAAAACCAACATAAATATTTTAAGATCCTTAGACATTATATAGTGGGTTGTAAGTTTAATATCAAGGTTTCTGGTACAGGTTTTTGGAAATATTTAGGCAATAAGGTAAACAAGCAAAATGGCGTGCATTGCAGCACGTACTAGGAGTGATGGAGATTAATTTTAATTTTATTTTTTGCAGGAATAGCTCCCAGGTTAGAAATTCCCTGGACAATGATAGTACTGCCTCAAATGCAGATACTGTCCTGTTCTCTTGGCCAGAAATGAGTAGTCTCTTAGTCATCTACAAAGATATGAAAGATTTTTTTTACTTTGTAATGAGCAGTTGGCAGTTTGGTTTTGGTTTTTTGGCTTTTAGTGTTTCCTGAGATAGGAAGGCTTTCGTTTTCTCATTTTTTTTGTACACAATATTACACAAGTTTAACACCTCTTTCATACATTATTAGTATTTTCGGTCATTTTTACAAGTGCATATAAATGATTTCTGCTTCCTTGATAGCAATGTAAAAGTAAATTTTGTCTAATTGGAATAACAACTGAGTTTTGCTGAGCATATCTATCTTAATATGTCAAATTAAGCAGGGCCTGGAGAAGGTGCTTTTGTGGGTATCTTTTCTAAAATAGTAACAAGAACACATCAACCTTTCACAGTTAAGCCGTGTTCATTATTTTCTTTTCAGAGAAACTGAAAAAGTGGATCAGCAAGCTGTTCCCCAAGTCAATCATGTGGATGCCTGTAAAGAATGTGTGAAGGCAGAGATTACAGATACAAAAGAAAGCTATCAAAAATCAGCTGAAATGGTCGGATATGATAAGCGTGAGGAGATAAGAAGAGAAAAAGAGGAGGAGGAGCATTATATCCACAGAAAAGAAACTCCAGAAACTAAGGGAAAGGCTAAGCATGCATTAAGAGAAGCTGATTCATTATTTCCAGACTTAACTAATGCATCGTGGTCCCACGTAGCTCACCCTCAGCCAGCTGAGAAGAATGGAACGCTTCCTAGTTCATTAAGTGTGAGTGCTGGCCTAGTGGAGCAGAATGGTACCAGCTCGTATAAAAGAGGGTTTGTTCCCAGAACAAATCCAGATAAACAGAGTCAAAGAAAAAGTAACATGGCTCAAGTGGAGCACTGGGTAAAAGTCCAAAAAGGAGATACAAGAAGGTTAGTAATAAGCCCATCTTTAAATAGACTACCAAGTGGCATTTTCTTAAATGCAAGGACGGTGTGTATTAGTAATATGTTTAGTGCAAATCAGAATGATATATAAGACAATTTACTTACTCCTCGAGTGCAGAATGGTATTTTTCAAATGTTTATCTCATGAGAAGGTTCAGTATGGAATTGGCTAATCAAATCCCTTTAATGTTCTTACTGTATTGCAACTAGAAAAAGTGAGATTAAAGTGCTTATTTTTTTTACTGTTTTTAATCACTATGGTTGCTTAAAACTTAAAAAAAATTGCTACAGTTGAAAAGCCAGAAAGTGAAGTGGAGCCCTAAGTTACTTCTTATTCATAAACAACTACACAATACAAATTATAGATAATTGTTTGTTTTCCACTTAAAGAATGCTGATTTTTTTTTTCTTCTGCCTTCTCTTCCTGTTCCAAGCATCCATTCACTCTTCTGTCACTGCACTCAGAGTCACAGTGTGTGCGTCATATATTGAAAGGTCTCCACATACTCATTTAGTTAATGAAGAGGTCCTAGGATGTTGCCATGGTCTCCAGGATTCTCTTTTCCCTTTTCAGTCCCTGAAAATTACATACGTTGTCCCGAGAGGTGGAATACGCACTGGAATGCTTTTGTAATTTGAGAATCTTAAAATTGCTTTACTTTTAAAGTGTGCAGTCAGATTAGGTACCAGTTGAAAAAATGAAGCCATGTCTGTTTTGAAAAAATGAAGAATGTCACCTTGTGTCAAGTGTCAGGAAAAACGGTTCAGGTGTGTGATGCATGTGAGGAGTTTCCAAATGTGGATGATCTACTGAATTACTACTTAATACATTTGCTAAAATCTAATAATAATATAGACTAATAGGAGACATTAGCATGTGGTTTTTAGGAGGGAGAAAAAATGTGGGACTTTTTTTTTTTAGTGCTTATTGAAGCTAATGTTTGTCATTTTGGATCCAGTAAGAAATTTAAGACTTGATAATTCTGTTTGGAAGTCCATTCTTGTACTCTCTTATCTTCGGAATTATCCTTGAAGAAGTTTTCATACTTTGTAATGTTATTTAACGTTCTTCTGGATTGCTAGAGTCAATTTAGAATTATAGAATAGAATCAGAGAATCTTAGAACGTTTTGAGTTGGAAGGGACCTTAAAAGTCATTTAGTTCCAACCCCCTGCCACGGGCAGGGACAACACTTGCATCACTTTTTGCAACATTTTTTACATGAATATCAGTCAGGGCTTCCCAAAAGAGTATGGCTAATGACAGAAAGTACTTGGTGTGTTAGTTCTTACATGCACAGGTGTATTAGTCTAAAATAATACAGAAATATACTGAACTAATTAGCCAGTGCTTAAAAAACTTACATCAATGTTTTTCACATTAAAAGTACAGGCAGTAATGAGGCTTGACTGATAGCTAAATAAATACTGTTTTCTTCCCAATTACTCTTTCCAGTAAATCAACTTTAGGTGTGTATCAGGTATAGTGTTAAGATAGTGCTGTTGTAGGTGCCAGGTTTTGTTCTAGCTAAAACCAGCTACTCACTCAGCTGGACCTGCGAAGCATTCAGTGAAACTTTGCAGGAGTTAGCTGCAGTTACGTAACCAAAATATAACTATATATAAATATGGAGAGATAAATTTTCTTCTTACCTTAACAACTTACTTTATGTTCTATTTTAGCTCAATTGACCTTCTTTTCTTTGTCTTTCACTGCTAAATGTTGTTATATTTGCTATATTCAGAATAAATTGCACATTACCTTCCTGAAGATTAATGGATAGATCTTTAAATGACACCTTCTCTGAAGCTGCTGAGGTTGTTGCAGTGCGTTTAACTGATGGATAGAAGTTGCATGTTAGTTGTCAAATGTCTTCTTGATTACAGGATATAGAAATTTAAGATAGAGATGATAATTTGATTGACAGTCCATTTTCATTTTAATAAGTATGTGCATTAATTTCTTAATGCTCCACGTTGACTGTTATTCCACCTGAAATGTTACAAATGAAGAACCTTTGAAGAGTTAGAAGCCTTTATAATTTTTGAACCCAGAATAAGTACAGTTTTATTTGTTTTCTGTCAGGTGTATAAAGTTGCAATGCTTGCCAGCAAGTTGATTGTGAGAGGAAAGAACCCTTTGAGCTAGAGTCTTCACACAAATACAGCAGTTGTTTGTGTAATTGTTTGCAGAGATTGCACCTTTTATGTAGATATTTAGATCTTTCAAATAGGTATTTTACTTCTCCTTTTTATAAAGCACTCAGAACTGTTTGCCTATGGTCAGTTTGGAGATTCACTTCTCTTGGGCAATGACACTAAAGTCAGATCCAGTGTAGTTCTCTAACCCTACTCCGTTCTCAGGAAAGGAGAATACCTGCTTTGGCGGGGTTCACACTAGCCTTTGAGAGAGATGTAGAGAATTGGAAGAAGGTTTGAAAGGAGGCTTTTAGGAGATTTCTGTTTTGAGTAATTAAAGGTCAGGACCATTAAACAGCAGCTGTCCAGAAATTGTTAGTCTTTAATCTGATTCCTGTGCCTGGATAGACGTAGTGAATGGATAATCGTAAAAAATCTGCTATTTCTAGCAGTTCATTTGCACTCAAAAATATATATATAGATCTGATAAATGCAAGCTTAAAATTTCCCAACTAAATGCTGTCATGTTGAGGAATTTCCTTCCTTGAAAATAGTGTTAAACGTTTCTTGTTATGCAGAACTTTCCATTCCTTCTGGGTTTGCTTAAAGAAGAAACATGTCTTTGTTAGCTTCCGTGCATTCTCATGAATGGGCATAGTGTTTCTAATAATTGTATTTGTTTTCTTTTGAACATTTGTCTTCTTTTTACAGTATCTACTGTGTGGGTTGCTTCCCATTGCAGACCCTTAATGATTTTCATGGCCAATAATCATATAATAGGGCATGAAGCCATTTTTCACTCTTCAGTGTCTGCTTTCTTTTTTATGTTCTTTATACCTCATCATTCAAGTGAGGGAGATTCTCAAGAAGAGCTGCTTTTGCTCAATTTTACTCTTGATCCCTGAGAAAATAATTGTCCACAGTCAGCTGTGGACTCATTTGAGTCATTTGGGACATTGTTCCTTTCCTATTATGAGGAATTTGTATATCATCTAAGTACCTATTTTTATATAATGCACATTATTTTTAAGAGTCTGAAAGCTTGTGTGGTAGAGATGCCACCTGCTTGAAGCCTGTCATCTTAGCTGGAGGCTTCTCCCTACTTCATATACTGAGGAATTGCAACCTGCCTGTATGTAGGCAGTTGCCTGTAAAGCTCAGCTTTGGATATGACTTTCCCTCTGCAATGTAATGCATGTGCACTTCCCAGCTGCTCAGAGTGCTGCTTCCATCCAAAGAGTTTTTAGTTCCTCTTGCACAAATTCTTCCTTTTCTAAAAGAAAGGCATGATTTCCACCACCACCCCTGCAAAAATTAACCCAAACCCCTTCAAAACCAACAACAAAATAAACAAAAACCCAAAACCAACCAACCAAAACCAAAGAACCCCCACCAAGACTAAGCAAGGAAGTAAAATCAAAAAACCAACCAACCAACCAAACAAAAAACCCCCCCAACAACCTCCTAACAAACAAAAAACCCCCACCAAAACCAAACAAGGAAACAAAACCAAAAAACCTACAAAATCAAAAAACCAACCAAACAAACAAGAAATCCCCCCTCAAAACTCCTAACGCTCATGGGGTCTTTGATTTTTTTTAGACTGTTTTGGCTCCTAAAGCTGCTAGCTCTGATGACTTCATTGACTTGCATTAATTCTGGCTAATTTCAGTATTTTACCCTTTTGTGTCTGATTAGAAAATAACCACACACAGATGGTTTGCAACATCTTCCTTGCCCATGACAGGGGGTTTGGAACTCGGTGATGATCTTAAGGTCCTTTCCAACCCAAACCATTCTATGATTTAATAGTTTGGCAATGCCTTCATAAAGGCTGCACCAGTTTGGTGTATAGGAATGGTCAAACTCTCCTCCCCGGTTTTCCACAGAGAAATCGCCAAAAGGATCTGTCATGCCTGTCTCGGATGTCATTTCAAGGCATAACCGGCTCCAAGCTTTCTCAGCTCTCATTCTTATCTAGAAAAAACACGTTTCTACCAACCACTGATTTTTCATGTGGAAAGAATTGGCAGTACAGTACAGAACATGCAGAGTACCTATGATATAATGAGCTAGGCAAAGAAAAGAGGTTACTTAACCACTGATCTTTGAGTAGCTCTGTTCGTACTACCTGCCTGCATTCATCGTGAAATTTGAGGTAATATCGATGGTCTGTGGTATGAGAGAGAAGAGCTTTAACACATTCATAATCCTCCATGCAGCACAGGGCAGTTATTCTGCTTTTTGGCATGAGGAATTATGTATCCTTTCAAGAGCATCCATATTTCGAGACAGCCCAACAGTGCCAGTTCCTGCAAGTAGAAGGAGATGGAGGCAGGTACTGGGCAGCAGTTACTGGTAGCAATTCTATTCCCCCTGCTTCTGTTAATCTTGGATGCTGAACAAAGATGTTGCTTTCCATCCTGCCCTTTCTTCTATGTGGAATTCCTGCAGTTCCCAAAGCATCAGGTATCCCCTCCTGCAGAGAGTGGAGTCTACTGAGAGGAGTGGTGAACGTGATCTGAGTTTCTGCATTTGTGGGGTTTTTTTATTGGTTTGTTGGTTTTGGGGGCTTTTTTTGGGTTGGTTTTTTTTTTTTTCTTTGTATCATTGCTCTGTGGCAAGTGTAGCAGAATAGTTTTCTGTCTGGAGATCCTGAATTAATGGGAGAACGACTGCAACTGCAGAGCCTGCAGATGTTTAACTGGAGAATCAGAAATTAGTTTGTGCATGAGGCTGTGGAAAGATTTTGACTTCAAAGTAGGAGAGGGAGCTAACTATGGTTTGTCAAAGCCTTTGCTGTCTTAACTACCTACTAAAAGATGTAATTTCTACAGTTTCAGTATATGATGGATACAGTACTAAAGCCAGGACGTAATGCCTCTTTATATTCTAGTTTGTTAGTGAGTTTTGTTGCAAAAAGGCTTGTTGCTTGAAACAGTAGAACCGGTAGCATTAGGTCAGATGAAGGTAAATCATACAGACCTGGGGACTTTGAGCTGTTTCTTACTCTTTTTTTGCTTCATTTATATGAAGAAAAATTATCTGAGAGACTCATTCTGTAACTTGTGAGATCTCCTCTTGCCCTTCAAGGTATTTTTTCCTAACGAGCGTGTATTTGTTGTTCGTAAACTGCACCACCTAGTGGCTTTCGGTGGAAAGAAATATTTTTGTTTACAGATTTGCTCTTTAAACGCAACAATAATTCCTTTCTTCATGATCTCGACATTCTTTGTGACCTAAGTACATAATACTGCTGTCCCTTAAGTTTATTTCTAGTAGGTCATCCTAGATTAGACACCAAATTAAAAGCCTGTATTTATACTATTTGCATCTTTGCATGAATACAGTGTAATGGTTTTGTGCAGGGTAGATTTCATTAATATTACTTTGTTAATTTTTTTTAGATGAATCTTGTATGTTGTGTCTTGTAGCTCCTCTGCTAATGTCATTAGAGCTTTTGTATTTTTTATCATTCCCTCCTGTTCGTAAGTGTGTGCTAAAATTTACCCTATTTCCCCCCACTCCTTTACAGCCTCGCTTCTGATCAGACTCTTACACGTCAGGGTCCCAATCCACCTTTTCCTGAAAACTATCACACTTTGCCAAAGAATACCAGGCAGCCTTCAGGGAGCTCACCACCACCACCACCAAACCGCAATTTGCCGAGTGACTACAAATATGCACAAGATCGTGTTAGCCACTTGAAGATGTCCCAGGAGGAAAGGAAAGCAAATAAGGATGGAACTGTGTGGCAGCTGTATGAATGGCAGCAGAGACAGCAATTTAAACATGGCAGCCCCACTGCCCCACTTTATGTAGGTTCTTCAGACTTTATTGATCGTGGTAAGTCAAAAAGTTCATTAGATGTGCCACGATCAATATCTGTTCCACCCTCTCCGTCTGATATTCCTCCGCCTGGACCTCCAAAAAGCTTTCTCCCAAGGAGACCACACACTCCTGCAGAAAGGCTTACAGTTAAACCATCTGATGAAAGACAGACTATAGACGTTCCTTTTGCTGGATCACCCAGGAAGATACGAAGTCATGCTGTAAAGGTTTGTATGCAGTATAACTGATTTCAAACTATTCTACATGTGGTGTGATACACTGGTAATTTAATTTAGTGATTTTTCATTGCACACAAGTTATAGAAGTTAATACAGTGGATAATTTTCCCCTAAAGCTCTTTATCTTTCTGATTCTTTCAGATTTTTTTTTTTTGTTAAGGAAGGAAAATTCATGGCACATTACATTGGTTTGAAATATTTTACTAAAAAACTGGAAGGCATATGTTTATATGTATAAAATATACAGATTGAAGTATTTTAATATATAGAGTAGGTAGGCAAGAATTTCAAACTCAGCAGGATGAATTCTTCATTGATTATTTACTTACGCTTGTAGCCGTGAGTGTTTGCCGTGTTTGCTTTCTCTGTATGTTTTGCTATTGTAGTTAGTCTTACAGCTGATTCAGATTTGAGTTATGGCTAGAAACATAATAGTTTTTCAGGCATTTGGTAATTTAAGCTTTTTGCAGAGCATTATCAGTAGGCTAACCAAAATCAAATAGTGTTAGTCTGAAACTTTAACCTTATGCAGAATTTCAGTGTGGGGTTTTTTGTAAGCACTGTGTTGTAGGCAGTTCTTAATCAGAGGTGACAGGGGTTTCCCTGTTCAGTACTCCATGTAGCTCTCCTTGCCTAAGGAAATTGGAGAAATTCAGGATTCAATCAATGTAGGATTGGCTTGTCTTGGTAGTTCTTACACTGGAATAAATGAAAATGAAAGCCTCTGTATTCTTTGACAGCAACCATGGGCTCTGATGGGGAGAGTATTTGCAACGAGAGAGACTTGTAAATTCACATACCCAGCATGCGTTTAGGACCATGACTTTAGGCTGCATGCCAGCTTCATGCATGGTTTAGGCTTTTTACCTGGTGTATATGTTCTGTAGGTGTCAGATGTCTTTCAGCATTTATAGAGGTATAATACACCATCAGAGGATTAATTAGTGATGTGCAGCATTGGAAATGAATTTTTTTTTTAACTCCTGATATTGGTTTCTCCATGAGTAAGTTGAAGCATTGCATCCCTTTCAAAGGAATGTGTAGCAGTCTTTTCCCTTCCTGTGCAATGTGGCTACATATATTTTACTCATAAAACTCTTCTATGTCATCCTGGTTTTACTAATGAAGGAAAACACAGTTTTCCTCATCTGTAAAACTTTTCAGTGAAACTTCTGTAAAAGTTTCTGGAGAAAATGCTCATGTTTTTGTATGTAAGCACAGAGTGTCATTTACATTTAAATGTACATGTCTTCAGAATTTTGTGATACTCCCGCCTCCCTGGAATGCTTTATTAAATTCCATCCAGTTACACTTAAAAAAAATTAAAACCATTAGGCAGAACAAAACAGCATTCAGTGAAATTCAGGTTCAGGAATAAAAATAAATCATGAGACATTTAGTCTGCCTTGAAGAAAGCCATGAAAGTTTGGCATTAAGAGAAGGGTGAAAGAACGGATGTGCAGTAGGTTTACATAGCAGAAAGGGGCAGATCAAATGTGATTATTAAAAAAACCCCTGGTATTAATGGAACCCATTGCCACAAGGTGTCACTCATGTTAGTAGCTTAGTGTTCCCTGGCTAAAAGAGATCATTCACAGTTGTTGCTGTATGGAGTACAAACCTGCAAAAGTGCACCAGCCTTTCTCTGGGAGACATTATGGGGGGGGGGTGTTGAGGGGGGGACTTTATGAGTATTTTCTTTATTTGCTGGAAGCCACTTTGCATGTTCTGCTGAAGCATCTTGTGCTGCCAGAATCCACTGATCTGCCCAGCATCACAGGTGCTAAATTTGCATTTGTTCATTCGTAAATTTTACATAATCATCAAAGGATCTGGCTGGCCCATGAATGTTACCCTCATCCGAGCATGCCGTGAATTCAGATAGAAAATTTATGGCAGGGGTGCATATCTTCTGAATTTTCCCTCAAGTACAACATACCTCTCCCTTGAGACAGTCCTTACAATTCTGGCTGTGGCTTCTTACAGAGCTCAACTCACATTGATCGGCGCTCTATGCCTGCCATGGGCTACATGACACATACTGTGAGTGCACCCAGTTTGCATGGCAAGTCGGTAAGTTGAGAGAGCAGATACTTTTCCCTTTTTCTTTTGTGTCATCATAGTACCGCAATGAGGTTTTAAAATACTGCTCATTCCATAGTAGTTGTATTTTGATTAGATAACACATTACTAGCTTAGAATCAAAGGATGGTTCGGGTTGGAAAGGGCTTTAAGATCATCTAGTTCCAACTCCCTGCCATGGGCAGGGGTGCCACACACTAGGCCATCTCGCCCAAGGCTCTGTCCAGACTGGCCTTGAACACCGCCAGGGATGGAGCATTTACTGTTTCTTTGGGCAACCCGTTTCAGTGCCTCATCATCCTGACAGTAAAGAACTTCTTCCTTATATCTAACCTGAACTTCCCCTATTTTAGTTTGAACCCATTACCCCTTGTCCTATTGCTACAGTCCCTGATGAAGAGTCTCTCTCCAGCATCCTCGTAGACTCCCTTCAGATACTGGAAGGCTGCTATGAGGTCTCCACGCAGCCTCCTCTTCTTCAGGCTGAACAGCCCCAACTTTCTCAGCCTGTCTTCATATAACTTGAATGAGAGCTTAATCTTACCCAGCTCCCAGTAAAGCCTGTAGGAATTTTCCTGTTATCTGCAGTGTGAACAAGGGTGAGCTGTCTGTTATTACAGTACCCAACATTTTTATGTTTATTTGACCAAATGCAGAGTTAATTAAATAATTGCTTAATCATGTCAAGTAACTGCTTTCTGGGCACTGAGGTGAAAAATGTAATTACAGTTACTCTCCCTGAAGACTGCTAATTTCCTCTTTACAATGTGTCTAAATACCTGCAGCCTGAAGAGCTAACATTGCTTCTCATTCGATTAAGGAGACATCAGGCTAAGTTGGCTAGTATACGAAATTACACAATCGCACAGTTACTGCAGCATTTGCCAACTAATTCCACCTATCAGGTCAGCTGCTGCGTGGCTCATCTGTGCTGTATGACATTTTGTGACTCTGCAGATGCTTTATTAGTGGCATGCTCGAGTCTGTGCTTTCTTGCCCATTCTTTGGCATTCTACAATTCCCAGGTTTATTTGTGTTTTTTCTTTGTTGCTGTATTTGCTATAAAGGATGAGCATTTTAAGTTACAGGGCACACTGCTTATGTTTCAGTGTTATGTATTCTTTCTTTTCGTATTATTTCTGAAAATGCTGCATATTCAGAAATGTGGGTTAAAATACTAGATAAGTTCATTCTAAAGCAAAACCATTTCTTTGTGCTGCTTTCATGATGAGATTGGCTCCCTGTGCCACATGCTGTGTCACCTGCCAGTGGAAATGCGTCAGCCGGTCTGTACATTCATATGAGCTTGTAACTGTGTCAGTTCTGCCGGTGAATGTTGGTTCATAAAAGCTATGGGGCATCTTGGATTATCAACAGTGCTCTTGATTGCACTCATGTATGAGACTTTTAAATGTGAGATCAAACAGAAATGTACTTCTAGAGCTCTTTGGCTCATGTTAGAGCCTCAAAAATGGAGCCACCTGGGAATAAAATGTGGTGACTTGACTTGGAATTGGAGGCTTTATATTGGTCCAAAACTAAAGGAATTTTTTTGGAATTTGGAGATGTTTCATTTCCCAACTTACCTCACCCACAGAACAATTGCACTAAGATGGTGACAGTAACAGGGATTTCTCAAAAAAAGGGCAGACTTTCTAGTCAAGCCCTCAGCCAGGCTTAGAAGCTGGATGGACAAGAATTTTAAGTGAACACCTCTAAAGAAATGCAAGTGTGATCTGTTGATTTTATGGCATAAAATGTTTTTCTTTCCTTTTCAAACTACACGTTCTTACTGGCTCAAAACTTGAGAAAAGGTATAGTTGTGTTTTTCTTTTAGTCAGAAATTTAATGTACCCAGGATATAAAATCCTGTCAAAACAGCAGTAAAAATTCTAGGAATTTTGGGGCATTTTGGCTGACTACAAACATATTTGCAACAGTTAAAATTTATTTTGTTCTGTATTGCAAATAAAAAATACTTTTGAAAAAAGCAGAAATAACTTTTTTATGACTTCTGCGCATGCTTTTCTTGAAGCAATTGTAATGAAGATGCTGCTAAATAAATGTAGCTATAAAATTAGGGTGATAGCAATTACAGGTGAGCCAATGAAAAATAAGCATCAAGCTGAATGCTATTACTGAAAAGGCAAAATAGATTTTCTACTCATGTAGTTGAGATCTGTTTCAGTATTTTATTCACCAAACACATTTTGTACTTTTCCCTGAATAAATGAATTAATAGCTTAAAATGTGTATGAAATGTGATCGAAAGTATTCTAATGATTTGTTATATGATGGCTTCTAGTTACAGCTGACATTCAGTTAGGTACAAGTCTTCTCTTCTTCTAAAGAGACATAATGTACTGGAGGACAACACCACAACTTTTTCAGTGAAGGGATAGTCAGTGGAAATTGATCTTGAAAAAGTAACTTTTGAAAATATACTGTTTCAAGTAGTTACCTGTGGCAAGAGAGATGGAAAAGTCCAATCTATATGTTTGGAGAGTGGGCATGAGGTAGTAATATTCTTGGGAAACATTTTGCCCATTTTTCAGCTGTCAATAGCAATATGCTGGTGGAGCAAATGTGCTTTTTTATGTACTTCCTACTCTGTTATTTTGTTTCCTCTTTCATCCATTTTCTTATATATAACTAATCCAAGTATTCTGAAATTGTTTCAAACATTCAAATACATGACATTGTTTTTTCCTTATGTACTTACCTGAAGGCGGATGACACTTATATCCAGTTGAAAAAGGATTTGGAATATTTGGATCTAAAGGTAAGATTTTATGGGAGTCTCCTTCCATCATTTTTTTTAAGCCAGTGATCTTTTGTTTATCATCTTTGTACCTGCAGGTTTTCAAATCACTGTCTGTTGAGATGGAACCTCTGTGTCTTTTGCCATCACTGTTGTACTTAGAATATTGAGTGTCTTTATTGTAGCGCCTATACCATTAAAGTGCAAACCCAAAAAATGTAATTGCTTCAGTTTGTAGGAAGAATTTGTGTAACTAGTACTCTGGATGAACGGCATTATGTGGGTTTAGTGAAATCAGATAAAATTGGTCAGACATGTTTCACTTCAGGCCTTGTTCTTATGTTTGTGGCTTTGCCAAATGTAACTGCTTCCCAAGCCATCAACTGAATTTTATGACAAATTCCAACTTAAAGGGGCCCACACTTTGAGAAATTTATTAATAAACATAGTGTTTTGTCTATTAAAAAGCACAACAATTTTCACATTTAAAAGTGGCCACAATTTAAGCCTTTGAAAATGTTACATGCTTAGCAGAATTATTAGGATGGGGTTTAAAATATTTAGTGGATTCCATCCAGATTGATTTGTTGCAATCCTGGACATGAAGAGCTATTTGGTCTCCCAGGAGCTCCCTTTGTGCCTTCTTATAGCATGTATAGCACCTGACAAAACCAGCCAAAAAGAGAAATGGTGGGGGGGTGCACCTGATGTTTCTGTGAAAAGAAACTTAATTTTAGCATGAGTTCCCTTTTGGAAATCTTGACAGTCAAAATGTCAAATGTGTTTCCATAAGAATGATGTAATTTTTCAAGATGGGCATTTCTTAATAACCTTCTTTCACTACTGGTCTGGAAATGTAAAAATTCACATCAGGTTGCTGAGAGATTAAAGAGGCCATGTGAAACTTGAGAAGGTGTCTTTGCATTGGTTACATTTGTGTTTTGCCACTAAATGTAGAGACTCTTTGTTTTGTGCTATGAGGAAAAAAAGAATAGAATGCTGTATGAAACTAAGCAAATTACATATTGATTTGGTAATGATGGAATATGGCAAATTCACAGTTAATGTACATGGTACCTTTCATTTAAGACACTGAAGGCTTAGACAGAAAGCCTATTAATTCAAGTGTCTCTTAACTTCATTGGGCTTTGAGTTAGACCTACTCAGACTAGACAATTTCAAATAGGACTGAAGATTTTAGAACTGGAGTTAAACCTTTTTCATTTCACTAATGGATTATTTCTGAAGATCCCTGTAGAGGTTTCAAAATACCACTTTCCAATTTGGAATAGCGATTAACTGCATAATGCATGCTATAGTACCAAACCTGACTACAGTAATCAGTTACACAACATTTAGTAACTTGTAATTACTCACCTGTTTTGTCTCTCTCTTGCTCTTATCCTTCTATATGAGCTGATTTTTTATTATTTAAGCATTTAAAAATATTATCTAAGAAATAATTTCTGTGCTAATACCAAGATGATTTTGTTCAACATTACAGCATTACAGTGTATTATAAATTAAGTATAAATGAAATAAAAATGCTCTACAGGTACTAATCCATTTCAGTAGTTTTCTCTTGCAAGTGAGCTAGTTCTGGCATAAAAAGAAGTCTGAAGTCTGTTTACTCACACTATAAGGAAATATTATTGATACTTATGAACTTGCCGAACACCATGCATTCTGGAGGTTTCCTTTAACAATATTGCCCTTAGATCATGAACCTTTCTTCCCCCACCCCCGCCTCCCCCAAAATAGTGTTGCAATGACTATGTAATCTTTTTCCACTAATGAAATAGGAGTATGTGGAGAATGAAAGAAATGGTGTACCTGTAAGCTAAGCTTAACCTTTTCTGCAGTACATTTCCACAGCTGTTTCCAAAGTTAGGGGGTTTTTTTAATCTCTAAAGTGGATAGACCCTGTATTAGAAAAGCAGAAAGGAAAAGCAAAAGAAATAAGACCGCAATTTTCCACACAAACTTCTGAGATGACTTTGCAACTAAGGTGAAACACAAGTGCTGAAGCAAGCTTCCCTTTTTGTGACTATGAAATCAAGTTCAAGCAGGCTACAGGAGGGATGGATGGGCAGCCTCTCTTCTGAATAATTTACAAACAAAAAAAAGAGGAATGTAAGAAACTTTGTGTCACCACGTATAAATTGTGCGACCAGTTGAAGCAAATCTGTGGGCCTTCTCAGTGTTTCAGCAGTAGTCCTGCTTTATTCTTTTGCAGTCATACTGTAATATCTGAAGCTGTTTGGTTGAAAGGGGTTGCCAGTGCAGGCTTGTATCACATATAAAATGAAGGAAATAGTGCATGGCAGGTTCTTGGTATGGGAGGAAGGGTTAGTGTTATTGAAATAACTTTTTTTACTGAGGTTTTAACTAGGTTGCTGAAATTACCAATATGAGCTCTTGGTGTAAGCATTGCTAAATATTACATGACAGAAAATTTCTTGCTGTAATTCCCAACAGTCTTGAAACTGCAGTTGGGCATGCCTGAGCAAATCTATTTTGTTCTGTGTGTTTGTTTGTGTGTTTTGCAAAAGTAAAGACGACCTATAGTTGGATGAACGATCTACCCACAATATAACAAGATAGGTAGATACCTAGTTGTAGCTTCCATAATGGCAGCTTTTATTATATACACTATAAGCCTTAAGACTGGTGTGACATAAGAGCATGTGATTATGGTTGCTCATGGAGTTATGAGTTGTAAGGTTTGGGGGTTTTCATTTTTACATCTATAACAAGCTATTACTAAACTTTTGTTTGAAACAGATAGAAAATAATGGACCTCTGATCAACATGATATACAAAGTGCTGAAGAACTCAGCACAAGGGTTACTATCCAGTATACATGTAAGACTGCTTGCATCTGAAATGTGCTCATCCCATTGCTTTTTAAAATAGCAGTCAATGTTTACACATTCTGGCTTTTACAGGTATCTTATGGTAAACAGTAATGCTTTCTGTAAGATTTTATTTTTTCTTTCCTTCCCCTCCCCCCTTTTTTTTCCACCCTTTTGGAGTCTGTATGTGAAATTATGGCTGCCCTTAGTGTCTGGTTTTGTTTTATCATGTTTTGAAAATTACTGTGTCAAGTAGTGACTCCTACGTGTAATTTTGAAAATGTGAAAGCATGCTAAATCTTCATTATGTTCTCATGTTCACTGCTTGATAATTAACAAATTCTTAACATTTCTGAATATGTAATTTAGAATATCTCCCAAATCTGTAGGCGCTGGGTTTTATGTTAAGTCTATTGCTTTGAAAAAGGCTTTTGCATTCTCTTAGCTTGCAGGTAATTAAATATGCAAAATTTTTACTTTGACATGCTATTATTTATGCTTATATTTGCTTGTTACTATTATACGTAGGATACATAGGATTTAGCATTTAAATAATTCCATTAATACTTCTGAAAGAAAGGATTTTTCTTATATAAAACACATCTTTGTTGAAAATGAAACATCAGAAAATTCAAAGTTTTGAGAGCCAGTAAACGCTTTCTGTTTTGGTGGTGGGGAAGTAACATTTCACCACATGAAACTTCATGATGAGTCTTTGAATGGAGTCTGCCAGTGGAGGAGAGAAGACAGTAACCATAAATGATGAGCCTACTCTTCTGTCTTAAGCCTACTTCGTAGTTTGAAAATACAGTGTGTAGATGGCTAACTTCGTAAAACATGTTAGAGAGAAATCGAGGTTGTATCAAAGATTTATTTATACTTACAGCAAGAATTAATGACTTTAAGAAAGCTAGCATGATCCTGTAGGTGCCTCTTAGGTTAATAAGGAAACCATGTGGCTTCAAGTCTGGAGATTGCCAGTCAGTCATTATAAAAGCAAACTACCCCTGCTACCCCACCAAAAAAACCTAACAACTTCTGTTCTTATATTAAAACCTCTGATCTTATATTATTAAAGATAATATTTAAGTGAATTTTACTTCATAAACTCTTACCTGTATATGACTAGAAATATACCATATATGACTACTATATTTCTAAACACTGGGTGTTTCTTTGGAAAGATAGTATTTGCTTTAATGAATTCTTAAAAATATTCTAATCTAACAACATCAAGTCATTAAAGTTTAAGGCTTTAAAACCCTGTATGATTAATGGACTGTATTATACTGCCATTTTCTTAACTTCATTTATTCACAAAAAGAGTCCCACATAGACAGTGGAAGTAATAAATGTTATAAACAGAGATAGACATGCCTTCGTTTTAAGACTGCTGTGAAAGTTGGAAGTATGATATAGTATAGTTTCTGTATTGATTTAGAAACTGTTATGTGAGAGGATAATCTTCACACCAGAAATGAAATAGGAAACCAGTGATTTATGGAATGAGAGATTTGGTATGTTATAAACATGTCAAAATAGATTAATCACATTTAATTCCACTATAGCATTTTTATAACAGTCTGTCTTCAATAAAATTTACCCTGTACTATGGAAGAGGCTATACTTTGTAGAATGAAATAGTTGCCAAAAAGTTGTATTTTTAGTCATTAATTAATGCAACCACACATTTAAAGGAACTATTCAAGTCCATTGGCTTCAGGAAACCTATTAAATTTGAACTGTTAAAACTATTAGGTTTTGCAGGAACAGAACCTTCATAACCATAGACAGGTGGCATTATGCTATTTTGTACAGAATTTTAAGCTACTGTAAGAGTTATTAAATAGCCTAATATAACTAGTAAACCTTTCTGATCCCATTTTTAAAAATTCAACTAAACCGTATTTGAAAAGACTTGTGTCCAACATTTATTAATCTTTATTAATAACCATGAATATTTAACAAAACTTTTCATTGATGAAGCATAATCAGGTTTTGCTTGCAACAAATTTCTCACATCTTTAAAACCTGTTCCTCTTAGGTGACAGGGCGTGACACATTAAAAGAACGAAGTACCAAACCTGTCAAAATTGCAGAAAGTGATATTGATGTAAGTATCAAATACCACTTCAGAACCTCTTGTACTGTTTTGGCTATTTATGTTGTACTGTAACATGTTCCCGTTATGTTCTTTGGGGTCAATATTGCTAGTGGAGAGTTTTCTGCTTGTTTTTTAATATCTAACATGTATTTGTATAATTTCATTTTCAGGTCAAGCTAAGTGTTTTCTGTGAGCAGGACAGAATTCTGCAGGATTTGGAGGACAAAATAAGAGCTCTTAAGGAAAACAAAGTGAGTAGATTAAAAAGGGGTTTATAAAATAGCAACTTGTATCTAATAATAAAATACGGAATTGCGAACAAAAAAGTCAAATTACTAGATGCTGCTCGTAGTAGTTTCCCGTGGACATGTGTATAAACTTATATAAGGCAAACATCAGTTTCTGTGTCAGCATTGAGTACACCCTTTTAGAAAACATGATTTTGAAAATGAACGTTTTAAAATTGTATACATTTAATTTTCTGGCCATTATTACAAATTGGCGTACAAAGACTTTTCTGTGTCGTTTTGCATTAAGTCTTAACATGTATATGGTGGGAGGCTGAGTCATGTTTCATTTTGCAGTTCTTCCCACCTGCACAAACATTGTTTGCATAAATAGCAGTGTGCCACCATACTGAGCTCTTGCTGTAACTGGTGTTGTGATTTGTATTTTGGTTTTTTTTGAAAAAGAAAAAAAAAAGAAAAGAAAGAAAAAGGGAGTGAGAGAAGGGAGAGAGATTGAAGTTTGTAGTAATTTCAGAAACCTATGCTGGTTTGAATAGAGTGCTGTGAACTTAGTTTTGAGGGTTATGACTAAAATGCTGGAATATCTTCTGTGACAAGTTTGTAGTTGGAATCCACCACTTTTCCTTTGTGCCTATTCAAGTCAGTGTTCAAATAGTAAACAATAACAAAATGGTTTGCCTTTCCTTGTCTTTCCTTGCTTTTATGGCTAATTCAACTGTAGCAGTGCATCCTTAAGCAGCTAATGCTGTGCTGTCACAGCTCTATACTGTTTAAGGGGATTTTTCTGAAACTGTAAATTAAAGTTTTGTACAGACTGTAAATTAAATTCCCCTCTCAGTGCTTTGTGTTTTTCACAATTTTGGCTACTTAATGGAAAGATTTAATAGGAAATATCAGATACGTTTAGTTATAAGATTTAATTAAGACTCCTGCAGTTTATCATGTACATCTTAGTCTCCGCAACAGGAGGCCAGTCCTAAACTCTAGTGGCTTATAGGGAAGACCGGGGGGCATGGAAAACAACTTTTACATTCCCACAGGTACATCCAGAAAATTCCATGTGACTACTATAAGCTTACTGCCACCTTCTTCTTTGTTAGGATCAGCTGGAGTCTGTTTTGGAGGTTTCGCACAGGCAGATGGAGCAGTACAAAGACCAACCGCAACACGCGGAGAAGATTTCTTACCAGCAGAGACTTTTACAAGAGGATCTCATACATATCCGAGCTGAAATATCTAAAGTTTCAACGGTGTGTGGTTTTGATTGTTTCAAGGAAATGATAATTAAAATACCAGTTAGAGTAAAACTGTATTGTTTTTTGGATAGGGCAGTTAAGGCCTCTTCTGAACTGATCTGGTGAAGGTACAGGATACTAAACCAGAACAAAAATATTTTAAGCAATCTCTCCAGCTTTCCTTTTCAATGATCCCTCTACTATCCCCCTAAAAAAAGCTAAAAAACCTTTTTTCTACCTTTTTTACATTTATGGATGGGACTTAAATTGAAAATCCTTCCGCTGGTCCTTTGAAAATATGTATGTGATTCCAGTGTATTTTTCTGGGGAAAAGGAATTGGGAAAGTCTGTTGAATCTGTTGATACTGTGCCTTAATAAAATTCAAGTGTAATTTGATATTGAATTTTTATTAATAAAAATATTTCTAAGAATTGGCCATGAAAGAGAGTATATTAAACCAGGGTGTTTTGTACTCGCTATATTATTCCTACCTCTTAATGAGTATGAGACTAGCTCTTCGTAAGTGTGTTTTTAGAATTTCATGAACACCTTTCCTACAGTAAGATTTGACCATAAAAATTCCAGTATTATTTAAATGTATATATGCAGTTTTTTGTGCCTGTCTTTCACAGACAGCATTTAAAATTTAACTGTGGGCATAAATAGCAAGTAATTGTAAGAATGGCTCTACTGCTCCTGTCCAAGGCTCCTTCTAGCCCAGGGTTCTGGCTTCAGCAATGGGCATCAGCAGATGCTTAGGGAAGAGTAAGGATAGGAGGAGTGAGTATTATTTCCTGTCACAACCAATCCAGCTTCTAACTATTTTCTTTTCAGAGAATTCTTGAGGCCGGTATTATTTTGTCTGGTGATCCTCAGTAGATCATTTCCAAGAACCTGTACAGTCCCATATTAAATTCTGTAAACCTTTTGCATCCAAAAACATTTGGCAAGGTATTGCACAGGTCTTTTCCCCACTGAGCGGACAGATGCTTTCTTTTATTTTTTTTTTCTGAGCCTGGCTTCTGCGTGTTTCATGTGATAGAACCTTCTTATTGTATGAGAAAGGATGGGGAACGGTCAGTCATTCTCTACACTCTCCATGTCACCCATAGTATCATAAACCTCCATTATTTTTGTCCCTCAACTCCCAAGCGATCTCTTTTCCAGAATTCAGAGAAAAAGCCAATTCCATCATTCCTTACATAAAAAGGCTCTAGACACTTGATTTTTCTCAGTTTTGGGTCAGAAGGCAGACTATGGTACCATGGATGCTGGAAATAATAAGTAAGGGTGATTGGATAGCCTTGCTTTCTAGGTGTCTGCTTGTGCAGACACTTACAATGACATTAAAGCACAGTCTCTAGAACTTTTAAAGGATAACATGCTTTGTGTTTCAGAATGTGAGTTCTGGTTCAGGTGACTGGATTTTAATTATAAACTTGTTTATAATTAAATAGAGGAGTAAAGGAAAAGGAACTGGAATCGACTTGATTCCTCTATAGCATATTAGTCATAGTTCAGATTCTATTACATGCCAGTTTTATGCTTAAGAAAGAGTTTTGTGTGAGGAAGCTCTCCAGAGGTTTTTTAACTAGGGATTCTTGACTTGATCTTGCAAGCGATATAAGGTGTTTTGAAGTTTATCCTCCAGCCTAAGCAGAAGTCTAGACAACAAAATGGATTTCTCTCTTCTTTTTATAATAGAACACCACTATCTTAAAAACACTTTGGTGCTTAATTAGAGAATGTATACAGGTATTGTGAAATTTATTACAACTTTTGTATTAGAGTATTCCCTCTGTTAATAGGAAATGGAAAATGCTTGGAATGAATATCTGAAATTAGAAAAAGATGTGAGCCAGCTGAAAAAAGCCTTACAGGAACAGATGAATAGTTCATTGGTATCTCAGGTGAGTCCATTTCCAGATGCTGGTTTTCTTATGAGATGATTTTGTCTGAACTAAGAGAAATTCTCTGCAATTTTTGCACTGTATTCAGCTGTCGTGTAGTTTGCCAAGTTCAGGCACTGTCACAGCAGAGCTGTGCAGTAACTAGCTGTCTTGCAGCATGTGTAATAGTTTCTCATAAGTTCTCTATGCAAATTTGTCATTATTTTATTATGTTTTTATTACATGCTGACATCTTGACATTGATAACGTATTTAATTTATAGCACTGTGCAGGACTTCTTAGTCTTCCATTTATTTGATCTGACATTGCTGGCTTCTTTACCCATTTTTAAGAACATCAGTCACTGGCTTGGTATTGTCATTACTTGTTCTTTGTCATGTTCTGCTATTTATGGAAGATTTATCTCTGCAGATTGTTTTGTGAAGTAGAATAAGTGTTTAACAGCCATCAGTAATTGAAAGGCATCTCAGTTTTAAATCAATTATTCAGTTTTGAATCTTACAAAGAAGCTTTCTTTGAAGCTAAGTTATTCTTTTTGCTGAACTGAAAGTGGCACACCAGATTATTTTTACATACCTGCTTACAACTGGTGATTTTATTCTTAAAGCAAGAAATACAGTCCAAATTATTTTTCCTGTGCTTAAGCAGAACAGTTTTATTGAAAAGACAAAATATAAGGAACAAAGCTAATGTATATATTTTGCTGAAATCTTAACCTACTGTTCCAAATACCCTGACCAGAAAAGCTCACTAGTTAAAATTTATTTATTTGCAATAAATATCAGATAGAAATGGAAGTCTGTTTATTTTCACTATTAATGGAAATATGTTTTGTGTCAAAGCAAGAGCTGTAAAACTTCTATTTTTAATTGCATCATGCGTTAAAGTCCATTTTCATTTAATTATGGGCAGTGGGGGAGTGATTCAGTTTCTAGAGCCAAAATATTGTGTAATTGAGCTCAGCTGTAGAATCCATTCCTCCAAATAATCCCAGAGGTATTTTAGAATAAAATCATCTCTGTATAAGATTATTTTGCTTAACAAAGGGAAATTACAGGCTTAAACAAAATACACTTTGTTAAAGTACTTTAACAGTTTCCCATTCTGCATTGAGCATGCTTAAAATACTGGATGTGTGGTATCTGATGCAGCAATGCACTGAATTAATAGACTTAATTCAGTTTTATTAACACCTCATATCAAATATATGCATAATTTTAACAAAATTCACATGCACACACACACAGAATATGCACATTGTGTGTTTTGTGTGTGTATGTTTACATATATGTATGTATGTATAGATATGTTTGGCTAAGATGTAAAAATATGTTTCTGAATACGTTTTTTGAGATATTAAGAGGAGGTGATTATTTCAGAAAGTACTGAATGTTCTTAAAACTATATTCCTTCAAAAACATCTTTCTTGAAGTACTCATAATTAGAGGTTTTTTAATCTCTGCCCAAGGGTATGTAGACTCAGAGTCATTTATCTAGTATTTTCCAAAAGCACTAGATTAATACACACTGTATTTAAAAAGATGTGGTCTTCCTGGAATATTATTAAAAAATCAGTAAATTTGCAGGGTCAAGTTGCTGTAGGAAACAGCTAATGTTGTTTCTATATAGCATTAATTAAAAGGTTAAAAACTGAATGTTTCAAGCAACTTGGTCAGGGTAAATCTAGCTTACAAGTTTACTAGTTCATTGTCTTTTGCTTAAGGGTTGGGGGGATCTGAGCATGTTGAAATCAACTGAGACGTATTTTGTCAGTGATAACTTTTTAGCTGTTTTTTCTCCTCTGGTTTTATAAATCATTCTAAATTATGTTTCTATGTGAAGGAAGTTAGAGAAATCAATTTATTTCTCCGAGTTACCTTTTCATAGTTGCCCATAAAGTATATTTATACCCTTTTGTAAAGAACAATCTTGGCTTTTGTAAATTAAAAACAAATTCATCTGTTTATCTTTTAGATCTAGTCCATTTTTGATCTGAAATATTCTCTTCACATCAATATTTAACTGATGGGAAGAAATAATATTAGAAGATATCCTGGCTTTCATACATTACTAATAGAACATTTTCTGAGTGGTTTCAGAAGCAGGATTTTTTTGTACATGTGGATTGTTTTGCTTTGCTTTGGTTTGGTTTTTACCAGTCTTGAGGCTTGATTATTGTAAATCCATCATTTGGTTCCTTGCAGTATGATTAATCTCAGAAAAATGAAATGAAATGTGCAAATTTATAGTTTGTACCCTGGCAATCTTTCAAGATATTTCTCATCTATCGAGTGAGTTTTACTACAGGCAAATAACGTTTTCCATCATTTAAATGTTTGTGTTCTTGGCACCCTGTTTGCTGATCTGTAACCTGGCTGAACATATTTTCTGATCAAAGACAGAAAGTGGAAAGCAATTTATATGCCTTCCTTAGCTCTATGAGGTGTAAGAGCTTTTACTGAAGTTTTTCTCTTTCAGGCTTATAGGATTAATTAGTGGTTATTTTGCAGCTCATGGCAAGTGATGGATTTCTAGAGTTCTTGAGCAGTTTGTAAGCAATTCTTAACTGGAGTGTTTCACTGCCTTCTGCTTCCTTAATAATACTGTTTTTGAACTGATTTTCATAATTTTATTCTTAACGTAAATTTTTGAAGGCAAAATTACTAGGCTTTTGATTAAGTAGCTGAGAATAGCTATTTATGATGCTTGCAATAAACATCTGATTGAAGTGGTGGCTTCACTAGCCAAGGCCTCTGGCTGCAAGATGCAATCAAAGGCAGAGTCCAGACTGTAAACAGAGCTTCCCTTTCTTTCCTCCTGGAAATCCCTGGTAAAGCATTAGGGTGCAAGATGAGATCAAATCCTGGAATAGCAGCAATATATTGTTTCAACCTATAATGCATCATGTCCAGTAGACCTAGCAACTGAAATACAAGCAAAAATTAAATTTTTCAGCCCTTCTGAGTTAGTTCTGGTTTTGTATTTCGTCCATTAGGAAGTTCATGGCAATATTTAGGGTGACCATACTTATTTTCTGCCTTTTTAATGTTGGGCATTTCCCCTAAATATATATTAACATGAGTTTTGTATAACTGCATTAGCAGTCTTAAGTGTGTTAGTATACGATTTAAGAACAAAGTTCAAATGAAAATGTTCTGTAGAATGTAGAACATTAAACTCTGTTTTTGTAGCCTGCGTAGTATTTTAGAAAAAGATGTAGATGTGTTTCTTTCCCTGAGTCTTCCATAGGAAGTCTTCCAAGACTCAGAAAAAACTCTAATATATTTTATGGGCAAGATACATTGTTCTGTGTTGGTGGGTTTTGATTTTGGTTTGTGTGGTGGTTTTGATTTTGGGTTTGGGTTTTGTTTTGTTGGGTTTTTGGTTTTGTTTTGTTTTGCTTGTTTGGATTTTCTTTTTGATTTTTAATTTTAAAATAATTATGTAACTGATTTCTAGACTCCTAAGTATTCATGTCAGTTCTGAAACCTTAGTTTGCTTTCGGTATGAAAAGGATAAACCCATGCTAAAATAACATGGAAATATAATTGCCTTTTCTGTTTTTTCTTTTATTACAACCATCAGGAGAAAACACAAATACAAAAAGACTTGTGGAGAATTGAGGATGTTACAGCTGGTTTGAGTGCAAATAAAGCAAATTACAAAACCATAGTAGACTCTATCAAGAATCCAGGTAAGGAGAACATAATTAAAGCATAAACAATATGCAGCTGAATCTTTGAGTCTGCACAAATCATCTAGAAGTTTGTTCTACTGCAGAAAACCCAGTTAATTTTGCTATTGGTAGTGTCAGTAATCTCTGTTGATTGAGCATGTTCACTTGGTGGCTTTTTGTTGAGGTGGCAAAGAGGTTTTTAGTTGGTTTTTTTTCACATATTGATGGAACTAGAATGCAGCAAGCCATAAAAGGGAACAGTGGTAATGGACTAAGTTCTTCAAGTTTCAGAAAGAGCTCTGTCACATGCCAGGCTAACACGACCATAGTACCTATTCTGCATTCTGGCCAGGGGCTCCTCTCTACGTTCTCTGCTTTTTCTATTTTTTGATTTTGTTTTTTTGTTTTTTAAACTTTTTTATTCCTGCCTCCCCCCAACCAACCTCTGTGTTCTGCCCAACTCTGTCACATGCCAGGCTAACACGAGCGTAGTACCTATTCTGCATTCTGGCCAGGGGCTCCTCTCTACGTTCTCTGCTTTTTCTATTTTTTGATTTTGTTTTTTTGTTTTTTAAACTTTTTTATTCCTGCCTCCCCCCAACCAACCTCTGTGTTCTGCCCAACTGCCCTTGCTGCAGTTGATTTCTCCCTCCCTCCCCTTTCGGGGCTCCTTTCTACGTTCTCTGTTTTTCTATTTTTTGATTTTGGTTTTTTTCTTTTTTAAAACTTTTTTATTCCTGCCTCCCCCCCAACCAACCTCTGTGTTCTGCCCAACTGCCCTTGCTGCAGTTGATTTCTCCCTCCCTCCCCTTTCAGAGAGGTGTTTGGTGGGCAAAGCAACAACATCAGCTATGGAAAAGAGGAAGGCAAAGTGTGTGTGGTCTGCCTTTCAATTGCCTTATGTTTCAAAAAAAAGACCTAAGCATGGGGACAGCGAGACAGTTAATACCTACTGTAAATTCACTTTATATGTAAAGTATCTTGGCTCACCTTTTACATATAGAGATAAAATAGTTCTGAGATGGTGAGATTGTATTTAAGGTATGACTATGAGTGTTTTGCCTTGTCCACATCTGTAGGCATCATACAGAATCTGTGGCATGGGGCCAAATACAGCCTATGAACTGATGTCGTATGACTCTTGGGCTTTTCCTTCCTTCCCTCCCACTGCCATCTCCAAGGAATTTTACTGGATAGTATTAAAGTGTGTGTTTTTATATTTAGCCTGAAAGGGTTGCTTGAATCCTCATCAAGAAGATGTTTTCCAACCTTGCTGTAATCTAAAAATCAAACGTTTTTAGGTTAGCCCTCCCCCCCGCCCCGTTTGTGATCAAAGCAATGTTCAGAGTAATAGGGCTGTTTTATGATGTCTAAGGATGTTAATTGCTATTCTTATGAAAATTATTGATAAGTAATAACACCTAACACGTTTGCATATTTCTTCCTTTAGAGAGAAAAATAGTGCCTTCATTTTCTCAGCCATCAGTGCCTTCGTTACCAGCTTCCCTTGCAACTGCGGACAGCAAACTTTCAGTTCCACAGAGCCCTCCACCCAGTCCGGTTAAATCCTCTCTGGAGGTAAGGCTGTATCCACAGCCTTATTTCCAGACCAAAATGCAGCACCAAGCACAGCAGCTGAAAAAAATTGAGCCACCTCTTCAGTCACCAATTAAGCTCAAGCCAAAGGTTGTAAGTACTGCTCTTGTGAGATTCCTTCACCAAGGTTTCCATTTACTTCTGGCAGAAACAGGGAAGGTTTCATTGTTACAAAGTGCACACTGTGTGGAGGCAGAACAGGGAGACTCTTAAGGTATTTATATTGAAACTGAGCAATAGCACTTGCTGCAGAAGAGATATGTGCCTAATGTAGGGCTTTATGTAGTAGCCATATGCTGGTTTAGGACATAACTATGCAGAGTCTTCCTTGGTAATGCTTTGCGGTTGATTAGTTGTTTACTTTCTTGGGTCTTGTTTGTTTTTTAAAGCCCCAAGCTCTTGGTGTATTTAGAGGAGAGCATGCTAAAATAGTCACAAGTAACTCATAGAATGTAATAAAATTTCAGTCGGTTTATGCAAGGCTGTTTTCAGACTGTTTGCCAAAAACCTGTGTTTTCCTGTTACCAGGAAGATGAAGCACCACCCAGACCTCCTCTCCCTCAGTTGTACAGTCCTGATGATCAGCCACCAGCTGTTCCACCTCTCCCAAGAGAAGCCACTGTCATCAGACACACATCAGTGCGGGGCCTGAAGCGTCAGTCAGATGAAAGAAAAAGAGACAGAGAACTCGGGCAGTATGTAAATGGAGATTATAGGGTGAGCACTCATATATCTATACGCCTGCACTTTAAAGATGTGTGAACCTATTTACAGGTATGAACCTATAATAAAATATATTATTGTCTGTAAAATACAAAGACCTCTTGGTCTTGTAATAAGGAGAGAGATATAATGGCAGAGAGTAACAGCAGTTAGGAATCTGTACCATATAATAATGGCAGAGAGAGAATTAGTAATCCAGAAAAAAAGCTTTAGGATTTGTTTTGAGATTATTAAGACTTGATGTTTGTGATTTCATTTGAGCTGATGAGTATTTTTCTATATAGGTGGAACTGCGTTCATACATGAGTGAACCAGAACTAGCAACAATAGGTGGTGACCTCAGCCAACCTTCCAGTGTTTTAATAAGCTCTGACAGTGGATACCAGACATTACCTACCCGTGGTAAGCCACAAATTTACGTAGCTGATTTTTAACAGTATTGTGTGCGTAGGAGCTTTTCTCTCCTAGGAGTTTCGGGAGACGGTCTTTGTCATCAGATCATTATTTTTAGATAAACTATACAGATATACTATCCAGATAAATATATAGATATACTATAGACTTTGAAAGTCTAGAGATTTTGTGCATTTTAGTGGTTTAATGTTACAGACAACCAGACTTCTGCAAAGCGACTTAATATATAATGCTTACAAAAAAGAGCATAGTAAAACATGAAATTTGCTATTACAATGCCTCCTGTATTCCAGTTTATTTTTCCTCACAATTTCTGTGTGATCTTTTACAAATTCAAGTATTTTTTCAAAAACACTTGTATTGCCATTGAAATGAAAGCAATAAAGAATGTGAATACAATACCCCCAGACACTAAATGGGACTTGACATTCCATCCCCTCTGCGCTACAGTCTTGTATGTTTCACAAATGAGGACACGGAATACTTGGAGAAAAGTAATTAATTTCTTAGCCATTCTCTTCGTATTTCTTACCTGTGAATGCTGAAGGTTGATTTTCTTCATAAATGTGATTATTTGTACGGCTTATCTACTGTTGAACAGCTGAGTTCACCTCATACCTCATTTAATATAAGCTTCTAAATTACTGTATATCTTTCTGAATTTTGATCAATAGTGACCTGAAACACATTACTTTGGGCTGAAATGAAGTTCATGCCTTTTGTGATCTTCAGCACTGCAAAATGTGAAACATGAGCTAAAACAGCAACCAGAATGTCACAGAAAAAGCATGATAACTTGAAAAGCATCTGACACTTCGTTATGTCTGTAATTTTGATTTAAAGCATTCTCTTTTTCCTTATAAAGGTTTGTCTAGATCAACTTCCAGGTTGCACCAGTCGTCTACCATTTCATCATTTGCAACACTTCGAAGGGATAGGTCCAAGGTAAGTTTTAAATGAACATCTGAAGGCAAATTTCTGAACCATTCTAAATATTTAAGCCCAGAGTATATTTTGCATAGCAGGAAGCGGGACTGTAGTAGCATGGGAGAGGGCCAACACCTGTGATCTAATAAAATCTCCATTTTTACTTTCTTAAATGAATCAGGAAGACAGACAACTTAATGCACTTGAAACAGATTTATAAAACAAGGTTTAGAACCAAAAATCAGCACTATTACAGAAAATGTAGAGTTGAAAAGAACGAAATCAGGTTAATTTAGTAATAAGGTAGGATAAAGAGTTAAATTTTTGTATACTTCTTATAAAGTATTGATTACAACATGTGTTTTGTGTGTCTTGTGACTTCTACAGGAAAGACCAAAGAGTGCCTTGGAACGCTTATACTCTGGAGACCACCAAAGAGGCAAGATGAGTGCAGAGGAACAACTAGAAAGAATGAAGCGACATCAGAAGGCATTAGTTCGTGAACGCAAGAGAACTCTTAGCCAAGGAGAAAGGCAGTCTGTTTCATCTCGGTCTTTCATCAGGCCCATTTCTGCAGACATAGGCTCAGTATGTTAGATATGCCTTAAAAGGACTAAACTAAAAATATCTTTGTATGTTTTTTCTCCTAGTGAGCACTTTCACTTGAGTGTGTGTGATGCTTCTAATCTAATTAAATTAGTGTTACACAGCATAAAATGAGTTCAGAGAGTGAATAACAGATGATCTTTTCTTACTAGTAGTTACAGTGTATGTAGCAGAGTTGGTCAGAGGTTAGTGTGCTGAATGGAGATGTGAGTATATTGGAGTGATTTCAGAGACATGATTGTGTTTTATTGGAATTGTATTTAGAAAGTGTAAGAAGCTTGTACAGTTTTAAAACTGCTTCATAATGGAATGGGCCTTTTAGAATGTTCTTTTTCACCATGGGTATTTTTCTTTCTAATTCATAAATTAGACTGTAAGGTAGTCATGGTAATATCAGACCAAGGTAGTGTTTGTTTTTGTAAAAAAGCTGATAAAAGTATAATCAACTTTAAAATCTAATCATGCTGATTGGAAATTTATGTAAGAGTTAATGTGTTTGATACAAATTCTTCTTTTGAGCTCAAAATGTAGAATATTCTAATAAGGCTCAAATTTAAACTGCTGAAGAAAAGGATTTTTGTTGCGTTCTGAGATAAAATACTGTACAGATGATAAGTTTGTAATGATACATTTTGGATACTAACCAAAGCAATTCTAATTGGTGAAGTTACCCAGTCACTCACTTGGTGCTAAACCAAGATTGTACTGTAATTGCACTTATGCTGTGGTCTCTTAATTTATTTTTTTATTTGGTCCACCAGAGCTTTAGAATGATCACCTTGTTTTACCTAATTCATTGCACAAGATCTCTTGCTTTTAGACTTGTCACTCATCATACCTAATGCCTCTTTTTTTTATTATTTATTTTTTTTTGCTTGGTTTTAATTTGCAGAATTTTGTAGTTATTTTAAAATTTCTAACAGGACTACTCAATTTTTACCAGGCTTAATTGCATTTAGTACGTGTGTCAATTGCTAGCATTAAAAACTCTGCTCAGTAGCACTAATTTACAGCCAGTTATTTGTATTTACTTTCCCAGTAAATGCAAGTGCACTACTTGGAGACATTAATCTATTTTGTCTTCTGTTTTGCAATCACAATTTATTAAAGATAGTGCATAATGTTCAAGAACCTTTAGAACTATAGTATCACTCTTATTTTCATATCTGAACTAGAAGTAAATCTGAGCTTCTTATGTTTCCTGACTTACATAACATACACAAGTTGAATTTAAACATTTTTGCAACACTCCTTATTAACATTGGTGGCAAACACCTTATCTATAAATTTGGGTGCCATCTTGGTCTTTTTCTTGCTGTAAAAAATTAAAATAGAATCTTTGAGCCCTAGCAATGTTTTGTAGAGCTCATCTCTTGTACCTGTGGGGCTTCAATAGGCAAAAAGCATGTTTGCTAACACAGTTACTTACAGCATTACAATTATTTAGCAGCCAAAATGGCGAACAATTAAATGTATAATTGAAGTGCTGCTCAGTACGTAACATTTGCTTTAAACATACATTGTATGTGTAACTCTAATTTTTAATAGGTCAGTTCTCAAGTGTAGTATGGCATTTTAAGTATTGATCACAGTACATGAATTCATTTGTTATATACAATGCCTTTTTAATGTAAAAGTCGCAACATCAAAGCCAATAAAAATTCTGCTTCATAAGAATGGTTTGATGTTTTTCTTACCTATATACAATAACTGGAAAGTAAGACTGTGTACTTAAAATATACTATGTCAATCAGGCCTGGTTCGAATATGAGTAGAAGAATGAGTTTGGAGTACTTGTCTGAGAAAACATTTTTTTCCTCTTTTGAATTCTGTAAAGAAAAAAAATCTTAATTTTTAAGATATAATTGCCTTTTAGTTATTTAACTTTTTAAATATAAATGGAAGAGATGTATCTTCTGAGTGAATATTGAGAGCTTGTGCATGAATAGGTTTCAACTAGATTTATTAATGCAGGTAACATAATGAAGCCTAAGGACTTCACATGGAGTTCAAACTTCAACCAAAACAAGCCTAAGATTTGTAACACAAATCTTGGAGATATTTTAAAGAAACATAATTCTTCTATAATTCTCCTGTCGATGCCCTCAAATGCTTGAGTGGATAATTTTTTTGTTGTTGTTCTTTTGTCCCTTCTCTTTCCCATTGCTTTTAATACCATGCTTCGAATCTGTATGGTAAAGCCGATGAGATCTGCTGGATGGAATGATGCTACAACTGAACTTAATTTTTTGAACAAAAAGTGTTGGTAGTGTTCTTAAGTGTGAATTTATATGCAGCTGCATTGTGTGTAGTTGTGAAGGAGCTACTATGCAATGATTTGGGAACTAAATTATGCTGCTTAATTTTAATATGTCCTGAATTTATTATTGCTACATATTTACCATGTGAAGACTATGTGAAAGATTATTTTTATCCTTGCAAGTAGCTAGATACTGCTTTCAATAAAGTCAGAAGAGCTCAGAAGTTACTAAAATTTTATTTTTTAATTCAAGACAAGTTAATGCTAGTACGTATAATATTATCAGTTTAAACACTAGGTATTATTCTAAAAAGGTACATAAAATTTTTCAAGTTGCTATTCTCAACCTGCAATATAAATACCCTTTCGGTGTAGTGATTCAAATTCACACTGCACTGCCTGGTTAGAATGCCTAGGACCAGTCTATCAGTCTGTAGACTCACTTGTATTGACATGTGACTTCCAAAAATGTTTGTGTAGCTAGTTCCATGTTAATCAGCATATGTGAACTTGTGATTAATATATTTGTTAGAATTTAATACTGCTGAACATTAACTGCAAAATTAAATAACCCTCCAAAATCTGTGTAGCACAGCAAAATATCAAATCTCCCACCCGTATATGTCAAGAAAGAGTTGTATTTTCTTTTTCTTGTCAGTTAAGGGGTTTGCTCTGTGGACTCTTTCAACAATATATTGCAGCAGTAGTAATGTACATTGCTAAATGATAAATTTGGCAGTATGGTTGAATGCTGTTAATTGTTTTGTATCTATTACCAGTGGAAACGAGAGCAAGAATTTGATTTGCAGTTACTTGAGAGGGCAATTCGTGGAGAAGACAAGGATGAAAATGAATGGTTAAAATTTCAGCCGGTAGCAGTGACAGAGACAGACCTGGAGCCTCAAGACTATGATTTAGATATTAGCAGAGAGGTAACGGTCACAATTTTTTGTCCTCTATTCTGTGCCCCAAAATATTAACCTTTCAAAGTTTTAGGCAGTGAATTCTCTTTTCTTTCAAAAGTTAGCTGGAAGTTTGAACTAAAAGGAGTCTTTGGGCATTGAAAATCTAAAGCCTGGCACTTAGAATCTCTGTAACGTTCGTGTTTATGTTGTCTTTTAGCAGAGGGAAGAAGTTGAAACTTTGACTCTACTGATTGAAATATGTATTTCAGGAAAAAGTGATTAATATTCCATTTAAAAAAAAAAAAAAAAAAAAAAGAAAAGAAAAAAGACATCCAGAGTATTTGAAAATAAGAAACAGCAATGAAGGAAAAGCTAGTTCCCCAGAGCTACCTTACTCTTCACGCTGATAGTAAAACATGGCAGAGAAGAGGGAGCACTGCTTTATTCTGGTCAGAACAGAAAACACCTTTCTGTCAGCTTTTCAAACGGCTTGGTTGGTGGTGTGGCCGGTAGAGCTTTTTCAGCTCTACTAACCGAGTATATTATTTGTTTGAAATGCGATTGAGCCATCTGGTGGAAAAGAAAGAATATAGCAAGTGGAAAGATTTCAGTAGGTACTATGCATTGTGTAAAATGCCATGATAGACTGAAAATCAGTGAATTGGTGATAATTAGACTACTGAGCCCTTCTACTCTTCTGAAAGATGTTGGCAATTTATCATTTTATATGAAGAGATATTTGTAAGAGGTTGAATCTGTGAGCCATTACCTGTTGATCTCTATGAATGAATGTATCTTTCAGTTAATCTCTACGTTTTCTAGAGAAAATGCAGTGCTCCTGTAAACTTCAGAAACTGAAAATGTGCTTTCATTGTATTGCCTTCCCTTGCTGCACTCTGCTGTTAAATTTGTTTTTCCAGAGGGTGTGCAGGGCTATGTGAACCACATCATACATCTGAATTAGTGCTTTAAGCCTAGAATAGGAAACATTTTTGCTTATAGGCATTTCTGTGCTACTTCAGAGAAACTGAAGCAAGTCCGAAGCTCTGAATGTAAAACTTTTCTCAGATTACCCAGGTTGTCCCCTTTTCCATTTCATGTACCCATCCTCTTCACCTTACAGGCATTTCTATACCTGAGGTACTTCTGTCTCTCATCTGGAAATGTTCACAGTTGTGTCTTTAAGGCCAATAAATCTGCTATTGACATGATAACTGAGTTTATTATTCTGGAAGTGGCAGGATGAGCTGATCTAGGTTATTTATAGTATGGAGATAGTTACATAAATATGTTTTAAATAAATATATGTATTATATATATCTACAGAGCTCCAGAGAGGAATTGGATTTGAAAGTAAGGAAGTGTAGTAGAAATACAGGATTTTTCAGGAAGCTTTGGCCTTGAGTTTACTGAAAAAGAAGTATAAAATATGAGGTTGTGGTTTTAATGTGGTTGAGTGCTCATGACTGTGTTGTGTGCTTTGGGCCTGTGATTGCCTGCAAATTACTAAGCCTAATCACTGGAGGTTTTGGTGGGGCTACTTTACATACGCCATTGAATTAGTGTGAACTAGGATCAGTAGTGAAAAATTTACAATTATTTTTATTTGAAACTTTGAATTTTGAAAACTTGCCACCTCATGAGTGTTCTAACAAATATCAAAAGAGGACAGGAAAAGATAGTTCTCCTTTGCTTATTTTTATTTATTCACACATACTCTATTTGTGCTTTTCAAAAGCAATATGTTCTGTGTAATAAGCATTGGTCTTCAAAGTCCATTTGTAAACTGATTTTTCATTGGGTGATTTAGTTCTGTTATACATAACAAAACTTTGCCACAATGAAACTGATCCTAACAAAACCTCGTTGCTAGCTTTTGTAATGTAATCATAATCAAATTTTCAGTCTGCAGGATTCTGTGTATGAAATGTGTTTGGTAAAATTGCACGCTAGTGTATTTCTGAGTCAGTTCCTTAGGCAACTTTTGAACATCTAGGATTTCAGATTTTATAGTCCAAGTATTTCCTCAGATGATTAAAAATTGCTGTTTGTCTTCCCCTCCCCCTCCTTTTTCCTCCTTTGCTGCTCATAGAAGAAGATTATACAGTCTCAAAAGAACGATACCCTTGGTTAAAACTTGAAGTGATACTTCTGTTCAGTTGTAGGAAGTCCTTGCTGGCATGACATAAGTATCATGACATTAAAATCTCAGGTTGTCCAGTCAGTCTTGTAGTGGTTGCTTCTTTCTACTGTAACAGCTTTAGGCAGTGTCCTACTTTGGGCTCAATGCCTGAGCTGAAGAAGGGTTCCTTGTTGATTCTGATCTTTTTTGTAATCCCTTTAATATTTGTTTTTCTGAAGTAAAACGAACAGAGGGAAAAGACACTGTTAAAAGCGCATCAGCTCATATCAGAGGGGGTGTTTAGCATCAGGTACATGTACTGACTGTGAAAACCCATTCTTTATTCTTTTCACTGTGTTCTCCCATGGGGGAGAATTCATCTCAGTTTTTTTAAAAATCTTTATTATTAAAAGGTTAATACTTTTTTTTCTTTCCACAGTTGTCAAAACCCGAGAAGGTTGCAATTCCAGAACGCTACGTTGAACTGGAGCCGGAAGAGCCTCTTTCTACAGAAGAACTGGCAGCAAGGCAGCGTAAAGCAGAAAAGATAAAGAATATTCTTACTAAATCAAGGTCAGGTTGTAGTGTTTTTTCCAAATATTATATAGTGCCTCGTGTTAAACATTGGGAACTAACTTCATGCAACAGTCTAATACCTGTTGAATTATCTAGGTGTAACACGGCTTTTAGAAAATGCACACAGGATTTATGTAGTATACTTAAAGCTCCTTTTTAAAACAGGCTAACAGAGATCATAACAAATTTTTTAAGTGTCCATTTTCTTGTTCAGAGCATGTTAAAATAGTAGCGAGTCCTTACCAAACAACTGGTGAGGAGGAAGAAAAGGCCAGATCTGGCCAAAAGCAGAATTAAAGTCAGCATGAGAGCAAGTTCCTGTTGTCTCCAGAGAGCTGGAGTTCTGAAAGAACACTTTTGGCCACTTACAACTAATGTAGAATCAGCTAAAACATTCAGTTTCAAGAATTCGATTACCTCAAGTATCTGCTGTCTCTTTGGAAGGTAATTAAAGAGGCTGTGCCTGAGGACAGCCAGGTTATATACATTCTCCTCCAGGCACTAACAAGAACTTTTATTAACAGCTTCAAATAAATAGCATTTTTGGTAGTGCTTTCATGTAAACAGCGTACTTACAACAAAGGACTTTCAGATGTAATTAAGGCCATGCAGAAATTCTGACTGAATGTGCAATGGCTGCACCATTTGTCTCTCCTATAGTCATTAACATACAATGTCTAACAGTACTTTAGAGAATGTTAATAAAATACAGAGCTTGATAGATGAGATCTGAAAACTGCTTTATGAGTTCAAGCTTGTTCTCATCTGCATGGTGGATTCTTCTTTATGTTTGTGAATGTTAATGTTGTCTTGCACTTTCCCACTAGTATGCACAATCTACAGCCCACTGTTGCCCAGGACAAACACAACTCGGTTGATTTAGATTCACAGCTGCAAGAGCAGGAGCGCATCATTACCATATCATACGCTTTGGCTTCTGAAGCCTCTCAGAGGAGCAAGGAGGTAGCAGGTAATACTTAGTTATTTACAAAATAACAGCTATTTCTTACCAGCTTCTAAAGTTGTGCGGGGTTGTTGCTGAACTCCTAGCAAGAGACTTTTAGTCATTCATATTCAACATGTGTGTATAGATAACAAAAGAATTACATTGAGTATTTGACCTCCAGTAGACAAGGTGAAGATGTATACTATCTATATATCTAGAAGCCAGTATGATCAGTAGTAAGTTCAGAGCTTGGAAACTTGCTCTTACTAATAATATTTTAAAAATATTAATTTCAATTAATAAATAAGATATTTCTATATTAATTTTTAAAAAGTAAATTGAACTGTCACTTAAAAAAAAATCAAGACAAAGGGATTTTTGAATTTTTTTAACAGGACGGTTCCCTGGTGTGGTGATGGAGATTAGAGTACAATCATTTGCAGCTTGAGCTGTAAGACAAGAGGCTAGAAAAGACGTTGTAAAATAGGTACCGGCATGTTTCTGTCTGGTGGCCAAGATTAGAGGTCAGAGCAAGATGCCATGCATGAATTTTGCTTGATGCCTGGAAATTAATAGATCCTTTGCAGTATGTTACTAAAAATGATAATTTCACTCTTGATTGCTTTACAGTTGAAATAAGTAAAAAACAGCAAGAGATTTGTATCACACAGTAATACATGCAGCAGCTATTCTAGCAAGTATCTGACTGGCCATTTATTACTAGCACAGTTCACTGTTCCGGTGGAGAATGGAAATAATGGAAACTTCAACTATGATGGAGAAAAAATATGCACATTTCTCATCTGAAGTTGTCAGTTTAAACTCACAGCATTTGCCACAGAAGCCCCTAAGACCTTCCCATTAAAGACAGATTATTCCGATATACAGATGCGTAACATGCATCTATAGTAACAGACTGTTGATTGATTGTGGCTGTATACTCACAGGTGCAGTGGCAGCTAAACCTGAGGGGAATGTGATTTGAGGGGATAATTTCAAGATACAAATCTTGAGACTTCAGAGTTCTGTGGGTAATTTAACTGACTGAAAGGGATAAAATGATTCACTGAGGAGGGCAGACATTGCAAAAAACCCAGAACAAACAAACAAAACCAGAATTGTAGAATCTTGGGAGCATTTCAGGAATAACCTTTCGGACATTCAGGCATCTGTTTCAAAAGCCTTCTCTGCAGGCAATCTGGTCCCAGTTCTGGAAGCCAGATCCTTGTAACAGACACTCGCACTCTTCGGTTATGGAGGGGACTTTGTGTTCCATGAGGTATGACCCAGCGCGGCATTTTGCCACAGGAGGTCTAGCTTCTGGGAAAATGTAACACCAAAGCCGACATCAGCCGGGATGAATGCTGCCCATCCTTGAAATTCTTCCTTTGCGTTAGTACAGGAGCAGAGTGCCTGCCAAACTAAACAATCTTCATGTGGCCAGTTAACTTACTTCTGGTAGGTGCATGAAGTTGCAGTAACTGCACACTACTGAAGTAGACTTTATCTTTTTGTGTTGTACAGTGAATGCAGTAGCTATGTTTACTACAGGGTGGGGTTTTTTTGTTAGTATTTTCATTTTTGTATTGTAATTATTTCAAAAGTGTGATCACCACGTATTCTTGGGTATCCATAACTACAGGAATCTTCTTAATTCTTTAGTTCTCCCTTTCAGACACTTAAACAACCCTGACATAGTGGCCAGTTTGATTCTTTAAGGAAGCTGAAACCTTTATGTGCATGCACAATGTTCATTGCCACACTTGTGTCTCAAGTCCTCACTTTTTGTAGCATGTGTCATTTTGATTTCAATTACTTACAGTTTAAAGGAGTACTACTTACCCCTTTGAAAGCAAACACTTTTCAAGGAATTCTAAAAAGAAACTCCGCAGTGGTTTGGTTTTGATAGAAAATATACAAACCATAAAAAGAGTTCAGGTTTTTTAGTTACAGCCTGCTTTCTGATGATCTAACGTGATTAAGAGGAAAAACATCTGATGCTTTGCACGTTACATTATACATTCTCATATATTTGAATTTTACAGATTCCTTCACATTCTTATTTTTGCAGTTTGATTTTTAAAGTATGGGTTGTCAGTTGCTCCTTGTTGACGAAGCAGACCATATCTGAAAACCCAAAACTAATTTACTACATTTTTTACAAAGATTTGCTTATAAGAAAGACTGTGAAGCTTAACTTTTCCCATTTTTCAGGAGGAAGTAGTTATGTTAAGATACTACGATAATATAAATCTTTTAAATTAAATTGTACATTTATCTAGTCCTTGTAAAGCAGCATTTTAGAGTTCCTCTGTTCCTAGTAAGAAATCAACCTTCTAAACGGAAATTGTGCCAAGAATCTGAAAAATCAAAATAAAATGCCAGGAGTATCAAGAATTAATTTCCTAAATTGTGTGGTTTGGAATTAGGTCTACCTTTGGCCCTCCAAACTGTGAAAGCAGAATTTAAGACTGAGTTTCAGTCGCTTTAGTTTCATGATTATTGTCTTTGAATACTATACTATTACTCAGTTTTATAAACAAGGATAGTTTTAATCAATGTATGCTTTATCCTGAAGTTTCATCTGAGATCTAAAAATTATTTACTATGTCAGGCACTGTACTAAGCAAGATATGTAATATTTTTTTGTGATTTTTCTATATATTCCTTTTATTTCTGCTCATTGGCATATAACAAAGGAAATGTTCAAACCCTGTACAACTTCAAGTGAAATCTTGAAATCAAATTAGCAAAGATAGGTAGATAGGTGCTATTTCAGAAGTGCAGTTTTAAAAGCAGGGCCGGATTAGAGTATATCAGTGTTGTGCTCCTTAAAATATTCAGTTAAACTTTGTCTTAAGATAGATTGTCCATATTATCATCAGACAGGAATGTTTATTTGTGTAACTTATGCAAGTAATAGAAAAAAAAGGTAGGTAGAAAGGTTGTTTAAATTGCACTCCATGTAACTGTAACAGTATAACACTTCATTGCGTTACTTACAAGGTTTCCTGTTCATGTGGTAGAAAATTTGGGTCACTCCATTTATAATATGAATGTTTGATTGTGCAGCCTAATTCCTGTATGTGATCCCTTCTAGCTCAGCAGTTGACCTATCCATCTAAAGCACCCTCACCTTCTGTACCACAGCCACCTCACTCACCCTTAAGCAATGGATTTCACTACACATTTGTTTAAACACCTTTAAAAGTAAGAACTAACTGCTCTTGGCATGTCTGATTTGCCATTGTGCCTTTGCTGTGGCTTGCTGAAGTTTAATATTTTTACTAAACCTAAATTAGATCCAAATGAAACGCATGCATCTATTTTTCAGAAACCTTTTATTCTTGTAAATATTGCTTCTAATGAGCTAACATATGGGCTGATACAGTCTTCAAATAACTGCTGTTGCTCTACGGATAAGATGCTTCCATAATCTTACTGTGGTGAAGGAAGGAGACATTTGTACTCTTGGTAGCATGGGGCCAGATTTTCAGCAGCGGTTTGTACTCCGGTGGCCAGTGTTTGTGACTGCTGTGGCTGACGTAGGGGTGCGTAGGTGTTTTTGCCTGTGTGCAGCATATACAGTTGCTGCTCAAATGAATCCAAAGTGCAAACTTGTACAAGCAGGGGGTTCAGTTGTGAACTGGTATCTTACACATGAACTAACATCGGAGTCTTAATTGTGGTGAGCTGAAAATTTGGCCCTTCATAACTAATTCTACAATATTGTGTTTGACTTTTTCCTTTGATACAGTTTTCATTGAATTGTTTAACTTGATATTTGTCTCAGGTTATTTTGCCATTTCAAGTATTAAAATTGTGATAATTTAATTGTCTTTATTAAAAAAGGATATAATGTCTTCCCATTAGTATTTTCAGGGTTTTTCTCTTTGTACGAGGAAAACCTGTAAATATTATACTTGACTGTGAAGTGTACCCCTAGTTAAGACACTCACCATGCTTCCATAGTTTCCTTTGAAATTATTCTCACCTTTCTGATTTCCTTTGGCCTAATTTTATTGCCTGATGTTGGACAAAAAGATAAAACGTGAATGAAGTAGAAGAGAGAGTTGATTGAGTGAATAACTCAAATAACGTTAACCTTTAGATGCCTTTGTTTTCATTGTCACTGATCTGAGCCAAATATCTGTGCAAAACCCAAAAATCTAAGTGAAACTGAGCACATACAAGAAAGGCTCAAACAGGCAGTGACCTGCCTTCTACAGGGCCTGTGAAAAAAGACAAATTTACATCAAGAGATGTGTATAGACATTAGGAACCTCTACAGAGCTTGATGGAAATAGATACTCGCTTTTCTGGTTCAGTTTATCTTTCAGAAAACCAGATTCTGGCAGTTTTGTTGGGTCTGAATAACGCTTGGCTCATATCCAGGGATATGCTAGTTGATTGTCCCTATCACATGAGATCTTTGCCTGTGAATAGGGTACCCACGTGTGGCCTCAAGAACCCAGAAAAATAACCATATGGTCCCAGGGTATTAGACATGAGAAGGGGCTTGGACCAGTTGACCTCCAGAGGTTCCCTCCTACCCCAATCATTCTGCGATTCCAAACTGACGTTAAAACATGTGTGTCACATGTTTATTTAAATATACATACATGGGTATGTACAGCTACATATTTACATATATATATGAAAACCTACATTTTCTTCAGGAAAATTATGAAGAAAATAAATGCAATAACAAGCGACATGCAGGGGTCACAGGAGTTTGAGCAGCAGTTGCATCATAAGATAATTGTTCACACGTCCATAGGACTTGTTCATTCTGTCAGAATGCAGAAGGCTTTAATAAAGAAACGTGTCTTGAAATTACTTACTGCTTGGCTTAGTGTGCTCACTTGAATATTTAACCATGTTTTATTTTACTTCATGCTAGCCAAAGCAGTGAGTGAACACTTGATGTAAGACTCAGAGCAAATCCCTCCTAGTGACACCGTGTGGAAGGAAGAAGAGATTCTTTACCAACTTTCTTTGAAGATGCTCATCGGTTGATGACATGTTCTTCTGGAAATACACTCAGAGAATAAGAGGGGGATTTTCTATGAAAATGAAGAGATTTGCAAATTGGTTTATTTTTACTTCTGTTTAGTTCAGACTTTTTATATGAATAAATGGCACTTTTAATAAACTGTAAAATATTGACAATGTATTTTTAGAACAATGGATTTTAGATTTTTTTTTTTTTTTTTTTTTTAAATCAAGGGCTGAATTCATTTTAAGAGAAACTACTTGCATAGATGTTCAAAGATGCTATTCCTTCCCCCTCAGGCTCAGATGCACAATGTAAAGTTTCATGGAAAAGAAAAAAAAAAAAGAAAATTTGAACAACCTAGAAGCACATTCATAGGTTATGGGTAGAGCTAATGCAAGGGACAGATTTGCTAAAAGGGTGTTTTGGATTGAGTATTTTTGTAGAGTTAAGCACCCACCCTTTTGCCCATTAAATAATACATTGCAAGAACTTTTAGCTTGAATTTCTAAACATTGGTAACCACTGTATAGCTGAAGTTTCCCACAAAAGCTGTAATTGAAGCCAGCTTTAAGTCCCGTTTCCTTTTTTGATCCCATATGTTTAACTTGGTGGTATCACTACACAGTGTGCTTGGGAACCCTCAGAAACAAACAGCTGGCAAATTTTACTTTTTTTGGAAAGATGTGAAAGAAGAAAACTTCTAATTAAAATATGTGAAGAAATGAAAAAACAATAATAGCATTTGTCATTTCACTAGTAAATATGTCTTTTTCTTTTGATTTTTTTTTTTCCCCCCAATAACCATTACAGTATGATGTATTGACTAGTATTTATCCTGGAAACAGCAAAACTAATGTAATGGGGCACCTGCTAGTTTCGTGTGTATGGTCACCTGTTGCTCAACTTTGCCAAACTTTGAAATTCAGTCTTTTACTTACGTACAGGGCAAAGGGTGAGGTAGTGACCTAAGGAGAAAATAAGATTAAATGAATTGCTGCAGCTATGTTACTTGAAACTTGTGTATGCATCGAAGGCAAAACATGCAAAAACTTCTCAATATTAAAGAATCATTAGTTGAGTTCAGCTCTGGATGAGAAATTACTGAGAAATACTTCTGCAGTATTTTGTGAAACCACTAACTTGTTTATTTGTTGTATCCAAGTAATAGCTACAAACCCCTTGAAAATGATTGACCTTTAAGTTTCAGACTTTAAGACAAATCATATTATATTAACACTATATTCAGAAATATTCTTAAAAGTATGTATTTAGCTAATGCAATCTACTTTACCTCAATACTGCCAGTATCAACTTCAAAACCTTTTGCCAAAATAATGATTTATTTTTGCCTTTATAAAAAGTTTTGAAAGCATAAATGAGTATTTTGCAAGAAAACATTAATTTAAATAAAATATAACAGTGTGGAAAATGGTATATGTACAGATTAAAATATTAACATAACTGCCTCCTCTTGCCTCTGTCTTGTCTGCTGTCTTAGCAGTGTTCATATAGTTGAAAATCCAGAGTCATTTGTGCTGTTAAGTTTTGCTCTTCTTTGGTTCAAATCCTATTGAAGTGCCCCAGTTTTGCACTTACTTCACTGGCATTTGAATCAGGTTCCCCCTACACCAAAGCTTTAATCTTTTTTTTTTATTTAGAAATGTTTCTTAGCATTTAATTGAACCTGTCTTTATTCTTGAATAGAAGGATTTTTCAGGGTCATGTCCTATACATAATGATAAAATGCTGTCCTTTCTGTCTCAGAGATGCATATGTTTGTCTAATACATTCTTAGCCCTTTAGTTTCTGGTGAAATAAAGTATCAAAAGTAACTTCAATTTAAAAGCAAACAAAAAACCTGGAGGCATCACACAGTATCACGTGCACACATGTAGCATGTATGTGAATGGGGTACTGATCAGCAGGGATTTACCTGCTAACAGTTCCCTCAAATGACATCAATTTGATGGAGGCCAGTGGAAACGTTTGATTCTTCTGAAACTTAATCTCTAGAACAAAATGTAAAGAAGCAGTTAGAAGTATTTCTGTGGCTTTAGTGTTGACTCTCCGACCTCGAGAGTGAATATTTGAGACTGTGAGTACTTGACCTTTAGATGCATGCAGCAGCAATTGAGAGCTGAGCTGCTTATGACATGCTTGTCCTGTTTCTCAGGCACACAAAGGAGCCTTTGACCACATGTTTTGTGGCTCAGTGAAACTGCATTTTTTGTACAGCAGCTTTGTTAGGCAGGAGGGCAGCCTGTGTGTCCGTAATTGTGGGTGAGGAGCTCAGCCCATGGGATCTTGGACTGCAGCAACCATTGAGTCTGAAGGACGGGAAAGGGTTGCAGGCACTTTTGCTCTGCAGGTTGTGGGAGATGTTAATTTTCATTGATCACACATACAAAATCTGCTCATACCAGCTTGCATGTAAGAGGAGGATTTTGCCCTATATAGTTACACCATTAACATTGTTAACAAAACCAGTCTGTCCAAAGATTTTTGGTCTGTGTCTATAGGTAATCCCGTATTTGGGAAAAAATTATGAAGATAATTTTTCTTCAAAAACATTTTATTAAATGTGTGAAATGCTGTTCTCCAGTGACCATCTTTTTTGCAGGGATGGGTGTAGGTTTTAAATAATGAGGGTTAATTTTCCTATACTTACAGCTTTTGGTTTGGGTCAGTTTCCTTTTTCAGTTGTGTTTCTTGTGATCAAAAGGCTCTTTTTTAAGTGTTAAACACTAGTCTCTAATATTTATGTCTACTTGCAGATCAATATCACTTTGGCCAGAAAGTGGCTTTTCTTTTTTTCCCTCCTCCTATTAAGCAGTGTAAGTGTTTGGGACTAATTATAATTAAAGAAACAGAAACTCGTTAGAAAGCAGTATCAGTTCTTCTTTTGAAGGCACTGTTTTCTAACTGGTGTTTTGTAATGTTACACTGAGCAAGAGTGATGCAGACTGACTTCCTGTATACATCTGTTTTCAATTTCTTCAACTAAAGTTACTATGATTTTATTGCTGAGCTCAAGTTATAAACCTACAGCGTGATACTTGTAAGTAGCCCTGCTTTCACCTTTTTGAACTTGCCTATTACCCAAACTTCCCCCTCCCTGTTTGTCAGTACTGTTACTTAGAGTTCATGTGGTTTGCTGGGCTGCTAGGAAACACTGGTGGCGTCTAGCACTGGTGCTTGTCTTTGTGCATGACGGAGACCGGCTCACTAGGACGCCTGAAAGGAAACAGACGGACTACTGCTCTCATGGCATGTAGCAAAGCTTATTACTGCAGCTTCTACTTTTATATCATACAGTTTCTTGCTTACTTTAGCTATTCCATTGTTTATTGATTCAACTATGTATTGATTATGTTTCGCTTGACTATCTCTAGGAACAGTTTGCTATGTACTTTATGTTTCTGTTTCTTTGCTACTTATTTTCTTATCTTTATCGCTCTTCAGGGAGGTTCAGTTACAGGCACAGGCCATTCTTTGTATATAATCTATTTATTGTTCTCTATAGAAGCTAAAGAGGAAAGACAAAGACCATATTGCTCCCAGGCCATTCCCTCTCAGGAACGTGCCTGCTTGCAATCTTACTGACCCTTTCAGGCCAGCTCATGCAATCTTACTGACCCTTTCAGGCCAGTTCGATATCAATCCTCTTCATCTGCATCTATAGAAAGCTATTTATTTTGAAGCACTGGACAAGTAGCAGTAGTTGGAGGCATCCAGACTGGTTTAGGAAAAAAAACACAAACCAAAACCCAAACTACTAGATAAAAAGGATTTTGAGGAAACAACTATATTAATAGATTCTATTGCTTATGTGTGGAACTAAAAGCTACTGAAAGATACAACTGAACTTATGTGCTGCTATTTAAAAAGACTGTTAAAGGTCCAGTGAGGTGGTCTCAGGTACCCCCTGGTCTCTGGAGAGAGGGGCTGGTGTCTGAGAAAGCAGAGCCCTCCCAGTGTGGTCTGGTATTGTTTACACCCTTATTTTCCCACCTGCATCATCTACTCCTCTGATCTCCAGATCTTCAAATGTATGTGTATGTGTTTTAGGTTGGTGTCTGTTCCCCTTTGTAAAACCACGTACTTCCCAAGTGTCTTAGCAGTTAACTCCTGGGTGTTATATGAAGGAAAGACCAGACTTACTTAGTGTCAAAACTTGGAAGATACAGAAGGCATGGTCTGATGTTACCCCTCTGATTTCTGGCTGTCTTTGGGTATTTTAAAGGTTTTGCTTGTGCTGCATGCATGTCTGTGTGTCTGTGTATTGCGTAGTTATAAAATAATTAAAGCCATGCACAAGAAAAACATGAAAAAATGCTATATTTTTTACACCTAGTAAACATTCCCATTGGTTATTTGGCTGTATTCAAAAGGCTAAGACTTTTATTGCTCTACTAGCAAAAGCAACCTTTCTTCATAGCGGAGCAGTACAAAGAAAGAGCACAAAAAATACACACATCACAGTGCCTGAAATTCTGTTTGAACAAGTGTATTGATTGGGTCTGACCCCTTTACATTTTTTTTCCATTATTTGAAAAGGTGCATCTAACTGTAGCTGAATTGAACCAACTGAAATGAACTTTCCATGAAAACTTCTGGAGATACTTCTTTAGTTCAAAGCTTTGGAATTTTAAAGAGCATTTTTAATACAAGTCTGTTGAGGTATTCTGTGCAACAACCATACTTTGAATGTTAAACTACAGGTAAAGCTAAGAGGGAGGTAAAATTATAAAGCCTGCCACAAAATTACTGAGAGATGGCAGAATAACTTCAAGTGCTAATTACAAAAGTGAATAAAACCAGGAAGTATTGCATATGTGCACATTTGTGCAGTGTTTACTCGTTATTTACCTGTCAGTGCTCCCAGTTGCCTTTCAGGGAGTATAAAACGTTGCCTCCAAAGAAAACACTAAGAAATTGAACAGCATTTTTGGAGCAGTTATTGGTGAAATAACTGCTATGAGATGTAACCTTGAAGGACAATGATACTTTCTTGTTGCCCACTAGAAGAAGCCTTTACCAGGAGCTATGGCATAAGAAAGCACAAAAGGAAAGAAGAGATTAAGAAAACAAAGGTGAGTAGTGAGTTTGTAGGAAATAATGGCAGAGATGTATCTGCAAACAAGGCTGAGTAAAAGGCTGAGGGTGAGAGTGGAGAACAGCCCAGTGGTTAGAAATTAGAGACAGTAAAAAGGTTGAAGGAGCTGGAATACTTGGACTTGAGCAGAAACAAAATGTTTTAACAAAGGGACTTGGCCTAAATTGTGGAGCAGGAGGTAAGAAGAAGGAATAACTGGCAAGTGTGAATACAAGTCTGGTATCCTAGTACAAAAAGTACCTTATCATGGGAATAATGAGAGTAAAGTGTTGATGGTGGCAGTGGGTGAAGGAGGGAATCACTGATGACTTCAGTGTAGTGTTTTGGTAATGGGACAGTTGTCTTTTCTGTTGCCAGCTGCTGTGCTCTATTCTTGTAAGCCAAATTGCAGTTGAGAATGGCTAATATGCGTGAAAGTCTCTTTTCCCCATAGAAACACCTTGCCCCAGTGCCGGGGGTGAAGAAGGTCAGTTCTCCTGGCACAGAGCCTGGCCAGAGTGAGGGCTTCTCTTCCTGCGGCTGTGATGTGCTAGTGCAAGACAGTGTTGTGTGGCCTGCTGCAGCCTCTGGGCGCAGTTCTGTTACATTGTCGGGGGGGTTGGGCAGGTTTGATTTTTATCTTTAGAGCCAGAATTGAGAAAAGCCTTAGCATTGTTTTCTGGTTCATCTCTTTAGACAGGGGAGATTTTTTGGAGGTTTTTTGAAACCCTGGCTGATTGCTTATGCAAGATTTAACCCTAATGAAATAGCTGGTGACGTTTAGTTACAGTAAATTATACCACTCTAGGAGAAAAAACTGACATCAGAGAAGTCCCTGCTAATTCTATTTGTCTCTTCTTGTTGTCTGGATTGCTGGCTTTTCTGACTACTTAGTTCACACTGAACAGTTCTTCTATGTCTCTGCTCTGCTTCTTCCATATTATGCCTTTAAGCATCATCTTCTCCTAGTATGGAATAGGATTTTGTCTTCTGTCCAGCACAATTGTAGGGTGTCTGTGTATATGTGTTGGGGGCGTGAATGCATACTCATACACATTGAGCCCATTCTCTTTTCCTTTGGTGCCGAAGCACAGAACACACAAAAGCTGAGGGACCACAGCTGAAATGAGCATCAGAATGGCTGCTCTGCTTGTTTCCGAAGTCCTAACCTGGCTGGGAGGCTCAGGGGGAAGAGAGAGCAACATCTGGAGAGCATGGCCGTGTCCCCTGGATTTCTCAAGGCCCAGTGTGTGCCTGGAGATGCTTCACTTGTCTTCACTGAACCCAGTTTAGAAGTTGCTTGGTGAATGATTTTATCTGCAGATTTTATTCAATATCTGGGTAGTGGCTGCATTGGTTGACTACTGAGTAAATTTGATCTTTAGGTCTGGGGTTTTTTTTGGGGGGTGGGGTGGTGTGTGTGACCAGTATCAATTTCTTATGTTAAGAAATCTTTCTGACCAAAAAAAGTTTTGGCAAGAGGTGTTCTGCTGCTGCATTCTTACAAACACATGACAATTACTAGATTTTAATGGGTGTCACGGGAAGAAGGAGGCTTGGCCCCAGCCAACTGAGGATGAAAAGCTTCATCTGCATTTGCTTTAAAGCTTTAGCAATAAATACAAGGCTGAAAAGGAACCAGCTTATCAAACCTTTCTGCAGCCTTTAATGCAGCTTGATATACTTGCGATGAGAACTTACTTATTATACACTACTTGTGGTAATGGTTTGAGAGAATTTCCCTGCAGGTCGAGGTGGGCAGCTGTGAAAAAGTTCAAGGCAAGGAAGTTGGTTTTGTTGTTTGGTTGTTTTTTTTTAAATACGAGCCCCTGTATTGGTGGACTGACGACACAAAAAGCCTCTTCTGATGTATGTTACTTTTCATTCTTCTCTTTTTCTTCTCAACTAGATCTTCCTGAGCTATGGACACCATAAATGGTACTGGATTTGGATAGGTCATAGCACAAACTTTCAGTGTGACCTAATTCTGCATCTGCACATCAAAATCAAAGCAAATTAGATTAAGTCACTGAGTATTTTGTTTGTTTCATACTATGAAAAAACTAAGAAAACTTTTCTCTACCCATTGGGATGCTGTACACCTGTGTACCACTCAGATATTTTTCTCACGAGAAGTGCACTTGAGGTGGCAGTCTTAAAAGCAGACAAACCCAACTTCTGCTTTGTCCCTTCAGTGAGGGTACCTCGACACATGTCCCTTCTCTCAATCCCCTGACAGCTTCCAAGAGGCTGATGCAAATAACTGTGCCAGGCTTTGATTATGAGATACTGCACTGCCACTTATTCTCTTTGTCTCCTGCAGTTTACAGATGCAGCTTCAGTGCATAATTTAATCCTTGTACTGGGGACTGTAGCAAATCCACAGAGGTTTCTACCAACCATCCCTCTCTGGCATCAGAACAACATGTGCACGTCTCCTTTGATGTGAATTCCCCAACCAGAGCCTTAGAAGGACCTATAGCTTTGAAGCTGGCCTATAAATTGTGCTTTCAGGAATCAAGTTGTCAGCCTCCTCTTCAGGAAGAAAGGGAGAGTAAACTGTAAAGCAGTTGCATAAAACTACAGGGCAACTTATAGATCTGGTTTTCCTGGCCTTGAAGAATTCCTGTACGATGTTGAGAATCCCTTTTTGCCTGGCTTAGAAGCATCCTCTTTTGTGACTGCAGGACCCTGTGGGTAGTGAGCTGTGATGGTGCTTGATTTGAGGGGTTCCCTAGGCCAGGGCAAATGGAAGGGGAGCAGGTATGCTGGGGCTTTTGACCTGTTCAAGTGGTTTCTGTCTTCCAAAGACAAGCACTGATAATGTGTCTGTACTGGCCTTTGTATAGGTAAATTGTCAGCATGGTTTACAGACACTAACTTTCATCAGGTGTTTCCTATGATGTAGGAGAACAGGCAGACTTCTGCCTTTCTATTGAGATGGAAATAAGCTGGTCTTTGAGTTGAGGAATTTCGGTGGCCAAATCTTGTTTGAAAAGACAAATGCAGTTGCCCTCTTCAGAATTTGATGTCTGCTTATGTGTTCTGCTGTCATCTCTGGGAGCTCTTTCCATACCAGCCTGAAAAAGTGAAGAACTGACTAGAATCAACCAAAGACACTAACCTTGTTTTTTTTCCTGTTCTCCGTCTCTGGTAAGTACAAGAGCTGAAACCGTTCTGCTACTGTCCCTGCCACTGCTGCTAATACTGCTACACCAAACATTCCTAAAACTGACCATGAATGAAAACATTTACTGCACTGTCTGTACTGAACTAATCAGCCTTTCTCAGCATATACAGAGAAGCTTCTTAGCCAGGCTCCTTCACAGATTAATCAGCAAGTTATTAGTATGCTTACAAATATTACACAGAAAAGGACAGAATTGTGTCTGCTTCTCCTGGGTCTTTCTTTCCAGGTTGGTTCCACCATGGAGAAAAGCCCTAAAGGGACATTTTACTGTGCCCTTGCAGGCTAGTGGGAAAGCAGTAGGGTTCTCAGCCCAGCAGGGAGGGTCTCCAGCAATGGATTCTATGACCTCCTGAATGAGTCACTGCATGTATGCTGGTTGGCAAAGGCAGACATCCACACGGATGATGAGCAGCTGCAGAGGGAAAGGTTGTGAGAGCTCAGGGACAGACAAGGCAGAGGTGTCAGTGTATAGGCATTTTGCAGCTCTTGCCTTAATTTGGTAACGGCACTTAAGGCAGTAAAAGGCAGCAGCTGCACTTAGAACTTAACAGTGAAATGCTGGTTTTAGTGTAGTTTGAGTAACTAAATAGGAATAAAATTATATCAGTCTACTAGGAAAATTAATCATGTCATCGTTTGGGGATGGTGCCTCTCTTCCTAGGAAGAGCAGCTTTCCTAAGTCATGGTGAGGTTTTTCTTCAAAATGTACAAGGAACTTCAGTTTCTCTCTATGTATTAGAAGCTGGCAGTATTGGGAAAACAAAAAGAAACGCATACAAATCAACTACAAATCACTGTTAGTGACTGCTGTAACATTGATCTTAAAACTGAATTACTTTTCAAAGTTTTACTTCAAAAAATGACTTTGAAAAAAATTGTATTAAGTGCAAACATAGTAAACCAGATTAATAAAAATCTACACTCAGTTTTTATTTACAATCATATTACTTTTATTTTTTCCATATTCCAAGTTCTCTCCCAGTAACTGATGCTGCTGCAGTGTTTACATTCAATAAACCTATACACTGATAGTACATGCTGCTGCTTTCACATAAGCAAACTGGCCTGCACATGTTGTCTGCACGTCATAAACTGTATACAGACATGGAAGATTCTCCACCAGCATCCAGAGTGTTTCTTGAAACACTGCTGTGGCAGAGGTACAGATCAGCTGTTCTGCTCTCCCAGTACAGAGAGGCAGTTTGTTGGTGTGTCTGATGTACTAAGAGGAAACTAAGTCTAAAAAATTACAGTATTTTATTAATTACTTGAATGCAGTAAACTACAAACTTGCAGGGGAATGGGTGTGCTTAATTCTTGCTGGAAGGAGTTACTGGAACTTCTGACTCTGTTATCAACTTTACTTGATAGGTACAACCTTTTTGTAGTAACTGACTCAGACCTCCAAGTGACGAAGAAATAAAAGGAAGAAGGGCTTGCGTACTTAACTCTGTATTCTCTATTTTAAAAAAGCTACATTTTTTGCATATCTTTTTCATTATCAAAGTATATTTTCTCTTTCAAAGTAAATTGGTTTCTTCGAGTTATTATTCGTAACAGCTCAGGGCTATAACCAGGAGACAGTAAATTCAAAAATCACTCTTTTCTACTGAAAGGTATAAAGAACTACAGCTTATCCTCCTCCTTATAAAGCCAAAGAAGTAATTGGAACCATCTGTTGTATTATGCATTTCTAAAAAATCTTCTCCTGTGCAACTGCTCTAAGACCTCAGGTGGATGCAGTGATTAACACTGTCACAAAAGTGAGCGATTTCTCCTCTTAACCCTGTCACCACTAGCATCTATAGATAAAATCATTGCTTAAAGCTTTAGTACATCACAGAATGGTGCTGATACCAGTATTTTACAACTAATGCAACAGCCAGTAATTCACATGTAATCTTAACAGTTAAAAATTCAAGACTAGGGTACTACCTAAAGAAACCACTAACATGAAGTTTCCTAATCTGGTATGGAATAAAGGGAGGGAAAGTTTAGATAACATTGTAGAGATTGGGCAGGAACAAAAAGAGTTTATTTCTCCATCCAGTATTTTATACGCTTTACAAAAACCAGTAATACCACTGTGCCCATAAAAATGTTATCCATGGCAACAGAAAGCAAATACTACTTTGTCATCTAATGGGGTCTTTTTAAAATCATAATACAAAGGTTTGTGCTGGATAGCAGTCCTCCACTTTGCACTGTAACAATAAGGCTTACTGTACTTGGAATACAAAGCTGTTACATCTGCAGTTATGAACCACTGGCTTTAACAAACATCATTTTATAGTTGCTTTTTGCTTCTTTTTTGCTTTCTGGAACCTCAGCCTCATCATGCTTTTCAGCAGCTTGTAGCTCCTCTGCAGACTCCTCTTGTTCTGACTCAGAGCCACTTTCAGAGTCCTCTGAACTCTCTTCAGAGGAATGTCCAACTGCTTCTTCTTGTTCTTCACTTTCCTGAAACTAGAAGTTCAGATTATGAGACAGATGATAAACCATTATTTCCTGGCAACTCCACTTCAGCTTTTAAGATTTCACAGTGAGAACGTTTTGCTTAATGGCTCCTTTCATTTTAGTTCTAGAACGGGCTCTATTGCTAAACACAAGTCCTTAACATACCAATTATTACACAGAAAGCAGCTCCACTAAAGTGGTTAACCACATACCAACCATGACACTCACGGCTTCACCAGACACAATCTTATTTAGTTACAGCAGAAATCCTAAAAGCACCATTAAGTGAGTTTGAAAAGTTTCAGGTCGCATCAGTTTAGTAAATCCTTACTTTGGTACATGCAGTAGATAACACCTGAACATTTGTCATGGAGTGAAACATAATGAAATGAACAGCCGTACCATCAAGAATTCACGTTTGTGACTGATCCCTGAAATTAAGTTTTGCGCATTGTAGCATGAGGAATGCTGAAGTAACCCAATGATACTGCTATCAAGAACAATCCCCAAAATGGCATTTTGTTCCTGGTCCTGAAGAGCAAAGCCTCTATAGCTGTAATATTAAGAATTCCCAGCACTGCACAGGTGGTTTTGCTCACTCTGGAAAAATCAGCTAAATTTTTATGCAGTAACAGGTGTTAAGAGGTAGCAAAAAAAAATAATTATTGCATCTTTCAATTGGCAGATGAAGACATGTTCCAAATAACCTGATTCTCTTGGGTTTTGTCATGCTTCCTGCTCACTCCTATGGAATTCCTTGCAAGTACAAGACCAGTTCACTGTCAGCTCACTGGAGGACTCTGTACAGCACATTCCCCTTGCCTGATACCTCTACAGCCAACTCCTTTTCAGGACCAAAGAGGTATGTGCCTCACCACAAGAAGAAGGTATGATTAATTAGCTCTCAGCAACAATGCAGATGGTTATCCTGTCTTCTTACGTATTACCTGGCAAGACCCTGATTTAATATCTTTGTCACCTTCTGTCTTCATCAGTCTTGACTACTGAGCATTAAACATGTCATATGACTTTTCAGAACAATAAGAAACATCAATCATTTCTGGGCCACCACAACATACACCATTAGGGGTAAAGTGCCTCCAGGAAGTTTCTTTTTTAACCCAAACTGCAGCAGTTTGCCAGCAGTTGTAGTGATGGATTTTTAAACCGTGTATCATCTTGTCTTAGTGGACTGAAAGGCAAATTGTTATGGAAATAAACAACTTACTACCTCACTGAAACCAAGTCCACAATGGCGGCGGTTTCGTCCAGACATCGTACTGTCCATGCTTTGTTGGTACTGAGACTCCAATTCTTCATTCATTTTCTTGTCTTCTTCCCCTGCATTGTCCAGTGTACTTTGGTTATGGTTCATTCAAATTAACAAAGATATCAAATTACATGAAGTCACATTTTCAAAGTTTATCAATATATTTGTGAAAGAAGTTTAAATTCAGCCATCTTAAACTACTGGACTGAGTATTACTGTGTACAAATCATCATATTTATAAGCAATCACATCAGTGTGCAAGCAAAACTGCTTTGATACAAAGATGGGTTTGTAAGTTTCTAAGAGCTGATGCATCCAGACAGTTGTACTATGCATTGCCTTATGTTCCACTAAACCAGGTAAATGCAACCAATATGGCTTCTCTGTACTTCCTGACAATGCTACAACATGTCACAGCAAGGAAAAAGTTTCTGACCTTCACTTCATGTGATTCTATGATTAAACCATGAATAATATATAGTAACAGAAGTTGGGACAATACCACCACTTTTGTATATAGAGACATATCTGAAACTGTTTTATGACTGAATTACCAGGAGCGGTTACTATATCTCTGTATTTTTTGTATCTTCACAAACTAGCAGAAAAACTGGTTCTTATGAGCTAGTTCTACATGCCCTTTTTACTTACTTTAGTATGTAAATAATCATTTTTACTGGGGGAAAATATGGTCTAAAATAGTTAAAAAACTGCTTTTCTTTTAAAAGGTAGGAATCTCTAATTCTCCCTCAACAGGCCTGTAATAATCTAGTTTTCAATTTTCAACTCTGTAAAATTAAAAAAATTAAAACTTCTATTGCAAATTAGTATTTCCTCATTTGGAAGTTAGAGCTGTGTGTTATTATAAAAGGAAAATAACTGTATGTTGGACAAGGAAGCGTTAAGAAAATAGCTATTCTGATTTTTTGCGAAAAAGCACCATCTTAACTTTCTGCTAATGACAAAGCAGTAGTGATTCCTTACGGCTCCTTAGGGCAAACATCTCCCTTCTCGGAAATTCAGGTATAAGAAAGTGATTCTCAGTCATTCTGCAGGCAAACAGCAGAACCTGGAACAAATCCCCAGGCTTCTTTTGGTGTTTTGGCCCACGGATAATTTTTCATCAACTGAAAAATTACTAGTGGAGTGTATCAGAGAAAGGAGCTTTCTTAAACTCTCGCAGTTGCTATTCTACACAGCTTTATCAAAGCTTCTCTCACAGCAGTCAAGCTCAGCCTGGTTTCAATGTATTCTGACTTAATACTAAACAAGCATGATAAGAAGTTATCATGGTCACACATTACATGACATCAAATTACTGCTGACAGCCAAGATGACCTTGCAGATCTTTCAAGCTTCTACCTCACTGCTTTAAGGCAGAGATCTTTCTATTCAATAGGTAATCAGGTGGGGGGCAGAAATCAACCCTGTTCTTTTCTATGCCCAACAATGTAAGAGGTGTCGATATCCATTCCTGACAACAAGGAAGAAGTATAATACTGCTAGGATATCAATAGCAATAAGATTTTACTTTCTTATTTTGACAGCAAAGTAAGACTGAGGACCTATAGGCTGGTTTCCAGGGCACTTGTACACAAGTTTAACTGACCATCAATACTTTGCTGACTTGGACTTCAGAAGACTTGGACTTCAGAAGACAAGAAAGCACAGTCAGAGAAACTTTGTCAGTAATCTAACAAGAGAAATTAGGAACTTCTATAAATCCATAGCCTGAACTGTCTTCAACTTCAGCCACAAAATCTGAAATCCCTCCCTGCAGTATCTGTGAAGCTCAAGGTACTGAGATGCTCCTAAATAAGGGTTAGATTTCCAACTTTGTATCAGCTGTTGGATAAACTGACCTGTCCTGAAGTGAGAGGTTGATCTGTGGTCTCCGATAACAAGGCGGCCAGTATGTTCTTTCTAAAAGAAAAGGCAGTTTGTTTTGGAACTTCAGGGTGCACTGACAGCTCTGCCAACATTCTGGAAATCTTGAATGGAAAAGGTTTGCTGTCAAACCTTGACAACCAACTGTAGAACTGTAAGTTTCACTAGCTAACAACTGCTGCCTCTTGATGAACTTGTTTCACCTTCAAATTTACTGAAAAAGAAACCCCAATGACTAAATACTTCTTACTCTTCCCACACCCCAAAGCTGGTACTTTTCCATTTCTAAAACTATTTCATTCTGTTTCTTGCCACTGATATGAAAACTACACTACACAATGCTGGACATGTGTGAGTATAGGTTCTGACCTCTCCTTCTCTGGCACTATGCAATACTTCAGTCAGTGCAGCTTACAATGATCCCACTTGTACACTGGTTACAGTATCAAGTAAGATCTTCACAGTGCTCATTAATTAATTGGCTCAGTAGTTGTTCATTAGCAAATGTGTCCCTATAGGCAAGAACTGGCATTACATAGCAAGCAGTGTTAAGTATCCAAGCAGACATTGTTAAGATTAGTGGTAGTTGGACGCTTTAATAGGGCATTATATTCCTGTCCACAAGGAAGTATAACTTTCACCTCAATACAGTAAAACGTTTTTGCTTACAGAAATATTCTATTCAAACAAAATGAGCTAGTACAAGTGAAATTATATTTCTTGTAGGTATGTAGAATTGCAATACTAAACCAACATTTTTTAAATGGAAAAAGCACAATCATACTTTACTAGTTTGCAGCATTTTTTGCAAAAAGTGTAGTAGAAACACAGTTTTAGAGGACTTTATCTTTAAAATATTTCCCGGGTGATTTAATTAGGTTTGCTATTTCACCGGTTTAGCCTGTCAGCAACCTTTTTTTTTTTTTTTTCTCTCCCCTCAAATAGAAGAGAATTTTACAGACCTAGTGTACAGGTTTGCTGATTTACAACAACAACTCTCTCGGAAGTGTTAACAAATAATTTTATTAGCTGGTCTGAAAGGATAAAGGGGTGAGAGGAAGCTGCAGGGCAGGTGGTAGACCATTTAAGACCTATGTTTTGCGTTACACCACTGCTGACATAAGACAGCTGTGGCTGTGAAACCCAAATCCTCCTTAAAGGAGAGTCCCAAAGCAGAATTGCTTTTGAGTGTTCTCTTTTTCTCCTGAGAGCCCTGCGGCCTGCAGCAAGCCTCCTAGGGAGGTTTCGCTGCATCGCAAATACAAAACCCCACGGAGCCGCTGGGGTGGGTGGAACCTCCTCCCACTCGGGTCCCCGTGTGCTCGCGGGGGGCAGCGGCGCGTCCTCACCTTCCCAGCACCCATGAGCCGCAGGAACTTCTGCTTCCGCTCCTCGTTGCCAAGGTCCGCC
>NW_009923300.1:0-808 GCF_000696875.1 Nestor notabilis
GTGTCCATTTATTATCTTCTAATCTCGCTCCTAGTTCTTCATACTCTTTCACTTCCTTTTCGGAATATATATACGGACCTCCTATAAATTCATTCCTTTTATGTTCCATGGATTGATCCAAGGTGATTGTTAGTAGAGCAGCTTGCTTAGCTTCCTCATCTGCCAAGTTATTACCCCTTACTCTGAATTGCAATCCTTTCTGATGTCCTCTAACATGGGTTATGGCTATTGCTTTTGGCTTTCTCACAGCCTGTAATATTCGTCTTATTAACTCTTCGTGTACTAATCCCTTTCCTTGCGTGTTAATCAGGCCTCTTTCTTCCCATATTTTCCCAAATGTATGTACTATTCCAAAGGCATACTTCGAATCTGTAAAAATAGTGCCTTGTTTATCTCTTAATATCTCTAAAGCTCTCATTAAGGCATATAACTCACAGGCTTGAGCAGACCAACTAGCATTTAGAGGGCCAGATTCCAGAACAGCCCAACTCTTCCCATCCACTACAGCATATCCTGATTTTCTTTTTCCCTCTACTACCCGGGAGGATCCATCCACAAACAATTTTTCTCCCTCTTCCAATTCTTCTTCTTCCAAATCCGGCCTTATCTTTGTAATTCAATCATATCAATACAACTATGATGAGTTCCCGTTATCTCATCACAGATTCCGTATAAGAACTGTGCAGGATTTTGGGTGTTTGTCGTCCTCAGATCCAGTTCTGGGGATGACAGCAGGATTGAATTTTAGTAATCTGTTATCCATTAGCCACTTTTCTGCTTTTTGTTGGAGTACCCCTCGGATGTCATG
>NW_009923301.1:0-5587 GCF_000696875.1 Nestor notabilis
AACTATTCTATGATTCTATGATTCTAAGTACGTAAAGGAACTGGCAGGTTGAAAATCAGATCCATGGGGCTGAGTGACAATGTTTGTATTGGTACAGACATCTCAACTCACTATGGAACTCTGCAACACACCTTAATTCACTGTATATCTATACCTAAAACTATCTTGCCTACATCAAATTTGAGTTCCAGGAAGTCACGGTCTAAGTCCCTGGAAAGTTAGGCAGTGAGGAGGAGCAATTTTCTATGTCACCCCTCCCAAATGCCTTCTGCATGAACGAGATTCATGCTGGAAACATGGCAGAGGGTGGCAGGGGAGAAATACAACAAAAAATTCAGAACCCCAAAACTAACAAACCAAATAAACAAAAAAGAACCACCAACACTTCACCTGCCTCACACACCCTCATGAATTCCCAGATTTGCTCCCAGAAACTTTCCAGAGCTTATATTTTCTGCCTTCTCCTCTCTCTTCAGTGTTCTGTGATTTTCTCTCCTCATTTAGCTGGTCAGTACCTCACATTAGGAGCATGCTTGGAAAACATCATCTACCATAATACTGTGAATCTGCACTGCTGCCTCATCTCACGTGCACTGAAAGCTTGTTGCTGGCCTGGCCTAACTGGGGTAACTGTGATCCAGTCACTTTGCATGGGAGATGGTGTGTCTTTGCCCAGTGTTGATGGGGCAGTTAAGATTCCTTTAGGTCTGCCATATAGTTCAAAAAACCTCCATATTTATTTTTTTTCTTTATGTGTCTGCACTCCGCACTTTCCCTGCCAATTTCTATCTTCCCCGTGAATGACTAATATGCCACGAAGTACAATATCAAATGCTAGGTAAGCCCAACCTACAGGATTTCTTCGCCTGTGGAGGGGAAAGCAGATATCATTCTTGGAGCAATGGGTATAGGAGTAAACAGCTCTGAAAGAATGAGAAGGGTCATTGCGCAGAGTGACAGGTGGCATCTATACACGCTGTGACTCCCAACAAATGCATTTTCTTTTTTATTGAAGTGCTTTTTATTTAAAAACATTTTGTATGCTTATAAAATTTTCTGTGTGATTTCTCACCTGCAAGTAATTCATAGGATTGCAAATAATTCACTGAAATACAAATACATCCCAACTCTTACAATTTCTTCATGTTGTTTAAGCAAATTGCTTTAATAAAAACTCTTATCATCAGTGTCATAGTCACATTTTTTTGCAGCTCAAAATACACGTAAATTAGATTGCTGTTATAATTTGTTCCAGCCAGAAAAGTATAGGTCTGTAAATAATTAACTCAACAGTGATCTACTTAACATACTTAGTCTTAAGCCGGGAGGATACAAAATATATTTATACACATTTATCAAAAGAAGTCAAACAGCTTTTTGACTGATAGTCAAACATGTACAATTTGGTCACAAGTTTTCTGAACATGTATCTAAGTGAATTTTCGGCAAATGTATTTTAAACTTCTAATGCTAAAGGCAATTTATCATGCATACCTGCAGAATGTTGATTTTGCAGACTTGCATCTTCCTGTTGAATTAACTCTAAATTTGATACTTATTGAACACAAAGGGCTTTCTGCCAAACCCCGTATAATTTGGTGACATCAGCAGATGTGACAAAACCCACAACTACACCAACCCTATTCCTTTTCCATATTTTTATATGAATCTGTAATAAGCAATGGCAATATGCTTTTTGTTTGAGCCAATTTTAGCACTTGAACTTTAAATAACAAAGAATTTTTTAAATAACAGGATTTTTATTTTTGTTTCGAACTGATGATCTCTTTACTATCCCTTTGCTTCTTAGCTTGTAAAGAATGAAGCAGATGTGTATTTATGACACAGCTTCTAAGAAGTTAAGGATTGGCTTCCAAAAGTTACGATCTGCTTTGATTTCTTGTCTAGACATATTTTTAAATTGGAAAAGAGAAATGGAATGTTTATTGTTTTTTATAGTACGTCAATGTTTTGACTGATGTTGTATTAAATTAAAAAAAAAACAACCCACAACCCACCTACTTGAGGCAAGCAAAGTTGTGTTCTGCAATACAATGATTTTATCTCTCATTGCAATAATCTGATATTCATGTGAGGTTCACACACTGCTGACTGGCTCTGATGCTGTCAGAGATCTGTCCTGGTGAAACTAATCAGAAAGGAGTGACTGATATTTTTGTCAAAGTATACACAAAAAAGGCTGCTGCCTCAAGGTTGTTAACAATCTCCCTTGCATGAAAGAAGAATTTTACTGAAGAAAATTTGATATCCAGATTTCCCCTGAAAATCTTTTCCATATGCAGTGCCTTTCAAGTAATTTCCATTGTCTTTCTTCACATACAGAAAGAGTTCAGTTCAGGTTGTTTTCTTTTCCTGTACATGCTGTTTTGCTTCAACCAATACTTGAAAAACCAAACAAGAAAAATGCAGTGAGGCATGATGAGAAAATCTCCACAGATTTAGAACATGGGTTCCAAAAGTATGGTGCAGCTGTAAATTGTCACAGACATATAGACCTTAATGGAATTACACTGATACATGCCAGCTAAAGGTCTAACCCACAATGTTCGTAGCAATACTTGAATGTGTAAAACTGGTCATCCAATTGAGTATAAATTACCTTTTTTTGACAAACCAGACCACATTCATTTGGACAGGACCCCCACTAGTTAGCATTGATTTTAAAAGGATTTTCTAAACACCTTTTATAGGGCCTATTCAAACCCAATTAAGTCAGTGGAACAGCTCCCCTTAATGGGTTTGGAATCAGGCGAATCATGAAAACTGTTTCACCATATGTTTCAATGACATTTAAGCTCATTTGTCCCATTTCAAGAATTCTTTACTCAGCTACTCACAGCTTGACATTCTCAGTTCTTTGGACATTCTTTTTTAATCCGTTCTTGTTTGGAAGAAGCTAGAATTGGAAGAATTCAGTGAACTTTTTAGGCTAGGAAAAATAGCAAGCATTCTGGATATGTCTTGAGTTATGCAGGAATGAATCTTTTTTAATTCTAATATAATTACAATCACCCCAAATTCAATATAAAATATAGTATTATGAGTGTGCCAGAGATAGAGGAGAATCTGAAAGCGTTTTTTTCCAAATTTATTTAATTTTGAAAGAAGGATCAAAATAGAACCCAGACACTACATTTTGCAAGACTGTGCAGTGTCAGTGTAATATCATTTTCAGTCTTCATGGTAGTTGTATTGGTGAGCCACATTTATTATGAGATGATAATCCTTCAAAATTATAAAAATGCACCCTAGAAATATGCTTGTCATCATTCTTAATACTCTTACAGTAATAGTGACAGCCATTTGGGGGACTATTCGAACAGGATCAGTGTGACCCTATAGGGAAACAAACATCTTCATATATAAGCTTTCTAAATATCATCCCATCTTTAACATTTTAAAATCTCCTGTGAACTGATAAACCTCTAAAAAGAAAAACTGGTTATTACTAGAAAGAGCAAATATGAATGGAAAATAAGAAAATTGTGTGTAAAAAATTCATGTCTGGAATTCGTTTCTCTGTGTTACAAGGCATTAGTTAGTCTAAAACTAAAAATAAAGGCAAGCTGAAAAGAATCTTAATAGTGTGGTTTCTTTTGAACTGCAAATTGACACAGACATTTTATGGGGGGAAAGAAAAGTGAGGCAAGCCATCTACCAGTGTGAAACAGTGAACGTATGCCACAACTGATACAGGAATCCCCTTACACTGGTGATAACTTCCACATTCAGTAGAAGTGGATTGTAAATGCAGTTGACTCACATTAGTTTTTGCTGTTAGATCATTGCAATTTCAAAGGTATGTCCATGGAGTTGTTGTGCACAAAGAATATCTTACTGTGAAATGGTGAACACAAACACACACATAAACATTTTCTTAAAAAACGTCAAACTCCCCCCATCCCTACTGAAACTGACAGTTGAGTAATAACAACACCACAAAAAAAAGGGTTAAAGAAAATTTTAAAAACAGTTAATGCTTGTACTGTGTTATCACCTGATATGTTGGGCTATGGAAAACATCACAGACTTCTGGATTATGGTACTTTCTTCACCTTCATGGTTCTTCACAAGAATATTTAAACATCTAACCGTATTCTCATTGAAGGAACTATATGCATCAGAACACAAATGTTTAATAGTGTTAATTTATGCAGATATGCACGTGATAGGATTTCTGAAGCACTTGTGTACCTACTGAGCAGTAACAATCTCTTAGATACCTCCTTCCTCTGTAGTCTACAGCTGCATTAGCACACTACCTTCCTGAGGCAGCTGTGTCCCTGTTCTCTTTTGGGAAATAACCATTTCCAGCCAGCACCACATTTTTGAAAGCCCTACAAACTGTTTCAAGAAAATCAAATTAATCAGTTAAAGCAGCAGGTCTTTGCTAAGCCACTTCATTTGTTTAAAATGGGTTAGGAAGCAAACTGCATGTGAAAATGAGGGATAGATAAGTTCCTGCAGAGAATGCTCATGAGCCCTAGAGCTGGTGCCTGTCTCAGCCCTTATGTTGAAGCCAGCAGAAGCTGTGTGAATATAGCCTAACTCTTCTAACAAACACACCCAAAGGTGACCTCCTGACATAGATGAAACTAAATTAACACATCCAGTGGGAAAGCACATAACTAAAGGGAGAAATTAGTAGATATTAGCCTATTGTCATGCTCTGGTTTATGTTGCAGTTAGAAGTCAACATGATATGATACAGCCCAGTGTAAGCACATATGGAATTAAATGTGACATGCTATAAACAAAGTATTTTAAATGAGACTTTCTATACCCCTTAAGAAATAGAAGAAACAGTCACACGCTACTCATTAGCTTGTAAAATTAGACACAATGGCTTCTTTTGTAGAAAATTTCAATTCATGCCCATAAATCAAACAACATAAGCTGTTCTGATTCTAGTTTGTGGGAAAATGCTTAATTGCTTATTTCTTTGATTTGTTGTACTAGAATTTATTCTTGTAAGTTGTATTCTTGCATCTTGTGTCTGCAGAGAGTGGATGTTTCTTAAAGGCATTTTTTAGAATTACTTGGTATCAGTCCAGTACTCTGATGTCACTGGAACAGAAACAGGACTCTCTGTCTGGATCTATTAGAAGGCGGAAAGACTTTCTTTAGTTTTCTCTGGTTTATTGCATCTTTCTTGACATTAAACTCCAATATGCAGTACAGCCTATGCAGATGTAGTCTTTCTTTAAAATACCATGCCAATTACTGACACATAATGTCATATAAATTATTGTAAACTATTAGATAAAACACACTGATAAAAGCAGGCCCATTAAATACTTACTTCTCAGTTTGATTTCTTTTAAACAACCACATTAAAATTATGAAAAATGATATATTTATTCCATATAGCACGTTTGCATAGTAAAATAACAAAATATAAATTTAACTCTCCTTATTACTGGTTGTCAAATAAACTTTCAGATAAAGACAGACTTTTAGCAGCTCCTATAAGCTTTATTACAAGATTACATGCTTTCTAGTGTGGCTGCAAGACAAAGGACAGATGTCACAGATCTCTTCCCAAAACAACAATTTCTTCTTTCCC
>NW_009923301.1:5618-12093 GCF_000696875.1 Nestor notabilis
CTCTAAACTATAAAACTCCAACATAAACTTTTAATCTACCTCCCTGACTTCAGCACTTCCCGATATGCATCATATCTCTCATTCTGTCAGGTAACATTAACTTGCATTATATTATTACCCATCATAGTGCCGTTAGAGATTCCCTTTGCATATATTGGAGAACATAGCCTTATTTCCTGCCTTCTGTACTTAAGGCTAAAATGTACACATTACATAGTTTACAACATTTCGACTTAATGCTCAAATACAGCATGAAACTAATCATGCTTATTCATCCACAGTAGCAATTATAAAACCTTACATTCAAGTTAACCTTTATATACTTCTGTTCAAAGTCAAAATACTATTATGCCTGTTAGAGAAACAAAACAAACCAGAAATTATTTTTAAGTAGGACTCTCCAAAGCACAGATTATTTCTATTTTTAAATCCATTATTTCAAGAATCTTCAGTATATAAGCAACAAATGTCTTTATATAGTTAACATAGGACAAAAGATCACTCAAGATCTCAGAGATTAGAAAGAAAAATATACTTCAGCCAGTCAAACTAGGTATAAAAAACTTTTGGCTTAATCACAGAAGGATTTGGGTGGATTTTGAGATTTCTGAAACAATCTTTCTGAATAAGCACATACAAAATATGGATAGAGCTTTGGGTAAATATCTGTTATAGATTCTTTTAAGCTCTAAGCACTGCTGTACAACCAGGAATTAGATCAAGGTGAATAAATAATTTAACCACTAGCTTTCTGGAAATTTTGAATTATTTTTTTAATTGTTACCCAGCCATACTGCACAGTTTCCCCGTCACGCATGACTACATTGGCAGATCTAATTCTGAGCAATATGTCATACTCATGGCACTGTCATCTCTGCAGTTCACTTAGGCCCACAGTAAAAAGCACGACTTTTTAGTTTAACTGTACTCAAAGTGCTTGTTTTAGAGATCTCTAAAGAGTTTGGAGAGAGTTAGTTGCTCTGGTGAATTTTTTGCTACTGTTTAGACAGTAAGTTTGAGCACATATAGTAGATAACGTTCCTACAGCTAATGGGGTGAAAGACATTGAAGGTAAATTGAGGACAATGCAGGCTGCTAAAAGATGTGATAACCTTCAGTTTAATCAGATTAGGAATACCTGGGAGCATCTGTATGAATCATTGTTTCACATTAGCTTCCCATATTCTTACACAACAGTAAATAAGACATTAGCATATAAGAACATTTAGAAGGAAAACAATGAACCCATTATTAGTGTACCATAAGCTTGAAAAAACTATAAATCCTAGGGGTTCCCAATAACGATTTAAAAAATACATATAATGAAGGAAATTGTAGTTTAGGATGAACAGGGAATGAGTAAACCTATCATGTGAAAAAGAAGTTTATTTAACATAGTAAAACAGGCTTATTTAACATAGTGAATCAAAGGCTAAAAAGGGACATGAATCTTCCTCATAAAATATGAACAGCTCAATAGGAGAGAGGGAAAAACAATGCTGGCATAGGAATAAACAGTAGAAAACTGACCATTAATAAATTAAAGCTGAAAACTGGAAGCCTGTTTCTTGCTTTCTTTGTAAAACCCCAAAGAAATGTACAAGTAGGGGTAAAAAATGTAACTGGTTTTGAGGAAAAACAATGGATAAATTTAAATTTTATATTTTTCTGCTCAGGAAGACTGACTCAAGATACAGGGTACTGTGAAAAAAGGGGAGATTTCAGTGAGAAAAGTGTATTTCGAACCCCTTCAAGTTTGAAATTAGATTACTTCGTACAAAAGTCATTGTTTCTTGTTCAAGTGTTTCATAGACAGTAGATAATTGTAACAGCTAGATTGCTTCATACCGTCAAAACAAAATTCTGTTATTGCAAAAATTTCCTGCCTAAAAATGGTCATAAACTCTCCACTGTGCCATTGGGTTTACTGAAGCTGGGCAATTTTAACCAGGAGAGAAGAGGGTTTGAGGCTAGTTTTTACATTTAAGTTGTTGTATTTTCCTGGAGCTACATAAACATATGTGACCCATAATTTTAAAAAAAAAAAAAAAAGTGAGAAATTATTTCGGCTATCACTACATAATAAACTTACTGTGAACCAGTAATTGTGACATTAACTATTTTGGATTTGACGTAACTGGAGACCTTCCACAGATTCCAATGGAAACCTTATAGTCTGAAGTATTCTAACAAGGCAAAGTATGATAGCAAGTGGTTTTACAAACAAGCAATCAAAAGAAGAATATAATTTATTTATATCTATTCCATTCTCCTGTCTCTCACAACTAGGAGACAGGCCAATGTATGTTTGTTTCCCAGTGCTGCAACACAATTTTTTTCTTAAAAAAAACCTAAATGAGGCGCTTCACATTGGTTAGAGCAGAGGACTATCAGAGCTCCTTTTATACCAATGGAAATTGAGGAATTACACTACTCTTTCTCTCTGCCAAGATGTGGTTGTCTCACAGGGACTACTCAGAGGTTTCTGAGGATAAGATGAAAACCTCTAAGGAGTGGGGCATGATGTGCATACACTCAGGAGAATTGTCCTAGGACTGAGTTGTTCTTTTTCCATACTCTATACCACTTCTCACAGTCAAGAGTGCACAATGTCCTCAGACATGCCATTTAAATTCCACTACAGTATTCCTTAGAAAGGGGAATGTTTTATATTTTAGAGACTGCTATAAGGCTTGATTAACAAACAATCCAGAAGGTTCCTGGAGCGTGTGGAAGGTAACTTTCTGGCAAGTGAGCCAACTACGGAAGGCAGCCATTGGACCTGTTGTTTGTGAACACAGGACTTCTGGATGATGTGATGATTGGAGGCCGTCTTGGGCATAATGATCACAAAATGATAGAGTTTTTGATTCTCAGAGAAGTAAGGAGGGGAGTCAGCAGAATTGCTACCTTGGAAGGCCTGTTTAGGAGCCTGGTTGACAGAATCCCTTGGGAGACAGTCCTGAAGGGCAAAGGAGTCCAGAAAGGCTGGACATTCTTCAAGAAGGAAATTTTAAAGGCACAGAGGAGCAGGCCACCCCCATGCGCTGAAAGACAAGCTGGTTGGGAAGAACACAGACCTGGCTGAACAGCAAGCTTTGGCTGGAACTCAGGAGAAAAAGGAGAGTTTATGACCTTTGGAAGAACGAGCAGGCAACTCAGGAGGACTACAAGGATATCATGAGGTTATGCAGGAAGAAAATTAGAAGTGTCAAAGTCCAACTTAGAACTTTCTGACTAGGTGACCTGCTTAGTGGACGAGGGAAAGGCTGTGGATGTTGCCTACCTAGACTTTAGTAAAGTCTTTGGCACTGTTTCCCACCGCATTCTCCCAGAGAAACTGGTTGCTCAAAGCTTGGACAGGTATACTGGGCTAAAAACTGGCTGGATGGCCGAGCCCAAAGAGTAGTGAGGAATGGAGTTAAATCCAGCTGATGGCCAGTCACAGGTGGTGTTCCCCAGGGCTCAGTACGGGTGCCAGTTCTGTTCAACTTTATCAACCATCCAGACAAGGGGATTGAGCGCACCCTCAGTAAATTTGCAGACGACACCAAGTTGGCTGGGCGTGTTGATCTGCTGAAGGATAGGAAGGCTCTGGGGAGGGATCTGGATAGGCTGGATCGATGGGCTGTGGTCAGTGGCATGAGGTTCAATAAGGCAAAGCTCTGGGTCCTGCACCTGGGTCATAACAACCCCATGCAAATGCTACAGGCTGGGGGAAGAGTGGATGGAAAGCTGCAAGGTGGAAAAGGACCCGGGGGTGTTGGTTGACAGCTGGCTGAATATGACCCAGCTTGTGCCCTGTGGTCAGTGGCATGAGGTTCAATAAGGCAAAGCTCTGGGTCCTGCACCTGGGTCATAACAACCCCATGCAAATGCTACAGGCTGGGGGAAGAGTGGATGGAAAGCTGCAAGGTGGAAAAGGACCCGGGGGTGTTGGTTGACAGCTGGCTGAATATGACCCAGCTTGTGCCCAGGCAACCAAAAAGGCCAACAGAATCCTGGCCTGTATCAGAAATAGTGTGTCCAGCAGGGCCAGGACAGTGATCATCCCCTGTACTCTGTACTGGGGAAGTTGCACCTTGAATCCTGTTTTCAGTTCTGGGCCCCTCACTTCAAGAAAGACATTGAGGTGCTGGAGCTGGTCCAAAGCAGGACAGTGAAGCTGGTGAAGGGCCTGGAGCACAAGTCTTATGATGAATGGCTGAGGGAACTGGGGTTTCACCCCCAGAAAAGGAGGCTGAGGGGAGACCTTATCACTCTCTACAACTACCTGAAAGGAGGGTGTATCCAGGTAGGTGTCAGTCTCTTCTGAGTAATAAGTGATAACACAAGAGGAAACAGCCTCAACTTGCACCAGAGGAGGTTTAGACTGTACATTAGGAAAAATGTCTTCACCGAAAGGGTGATCAGGTATTGGAACAGGCTGCCCAGGGAAGTGGTGAAGTCACCATCCCTGGAGGTATGCAAGGTATGCATAGATATAGTGTTTAGGGACATGGTTTAGTGGTGGACATGGCGGTACTAGCTTTATAGTTAGACTCAATGATCTTAAAGGTGTTTTCCAGCTAAAATGGTTCTATGATTCTGTGATTTTCATCTATTCCCAATATTATATGAAAATAATTTACACTTTGGTCCTACAGTGGTACATTCTCTGAGTTACGCATGTCAACTAGGCATGTATTAGACTCCATGGGTTTTCATAGTTTCTGTTATATATTACTGGTCTTATGAAAAACAGTGCAATTAAGCTTTACGCTTCTAAATGTATGTGAAAAGATTACTCAATAAGATGCTGTATAAGAAACAAAATGTGAGGAAGATAAAAGGAAAATATATTCTCTCCATCTGAATAGAAGGAACAGGTCATTAAAAGCACATGGGCTTAATACTACAAAACACCAAACATGCTCTCAGGTGATAGGATTTAATTAAGACACACAATCAGTTCCCACAGCTTTTGGATTTGTATGTCACGACTGACTTTTCTTTTTTGTCTACCATTTGAACTGCATATGCATTCAGGGTAATGAGAGTAATAGTTGAATCCTTTTAATTTTCCTGTTGTTGTTTTGGGGTTTTTTTTGAAGCTCACCACATGAATAGTTGAAAATTGGCACTGACAGTTAGAAAAACCAGAACCAACAGACAGTAGAGGGGGAGGGAAATTCTACTGGTTCTCTGTAAAGTTCCTGTTGTCTTCTTGAGAAAGACACGGGAAGCAGCTTGGTAAAAAAGAGGCAGCAACCCCCATTCTAACTACCCAGCCTTTGTTTTGATTGCCTGCTCCATAGTGTTGATGCTCCAGGATTACCTTCGCTTAGCTGGGATTTCTGAAAGTTTTTTTAATTTCCAGCTTACAGAAATAGTATATTGGTTTATATATATGTTCTTTGCTCTCCATCTTCCTTCGCCTTTCACAAATAAAAAGTTTCACTTGGAAAAGCGTATTCATTTTTGTCTTCTTTCTGGAAACTACTTAAAAGAGAAAAAGATCTCAAGTAGCCAGTGAAGTAACAAAAGCATTTTTGGTGTATTGGATCTTTAAGAAGTTTATGAATCTGATCTTTTCAAAAAAAGCATTCCTTCAGGAAAGAGAAAGAAACGTTCCTTTGAATTAATTCTCTTAAGGCAGTTGTCACCCTCTTAAATGTAACTAAAACATTTTCCAAATCTGTTCAATAACTACCAGTGTTTTTTTGTATTAAGCATCAAAAGCATGTACTGCCAATAACTACCAGCTGATCAGCCTCAAGCCCTTTTAGGAAGTCTGAAACAGCTGTGCTGCAAAATGAAGTGAGAAAAAAAAAAAAGAAAGCCTGCATTTGTTCATAATGAAAGTAAGGGTTCTAAATTATTTCAGCGCTGGTAAACCTGCAAGCTGTAACTCCAGCTATTCACTTTATAAACTAGAGTTGGAAATGACCTTAAGATCATCTAGTTCCAACCCCCCTGCCATGCACAGGGACACCACACACTAAACCATGTCACCCATGTCCAGCCTGGCCTTGAACATGCCAAGGATGGAGCATTCACAACTTCCTTGGCCAACCTGTTCCAGGGCCTCACCACCTTCACAGTACAGAACTCTTCCTTCTATCTAACCTGAACTTCCCCTGCTCAAATTTGAACCTGTTACACCTCGTCCTATCACTACAGTCCCTAATGAAGAGTCCCTCTCCAGCATCCTTATAGGCCCCCTTCAGATACTGGAAGGCTCCTATGAGGTCTCCACAGTCTTCTCTTCTCCAGGCTGAACAGCCCCAACTTTCTCATGTCTTAAGTCTTTTTCATGTCTTCATATGAGAGGTGCTCCAGCCCCCTTATCATCCTTGTGGCCCTCCTCTGGACTTGCTCCAACAGCTCCATGTCCTTCTTACGTTGAGGACTGTACTGTACACAGTAATCCAAGTGAGGTCTCACAAGAGCAGAGCAGAGGGGCAGGATCACCTTCTTTGACCTGCTGGTCACG
>NW_009923301.1:12290-15977 GCF_000696875.1 Nestor notabilis
TTCCCGCCAGCGTATCAACCAAGTCATCAGCAAACTTGCTGAGGGCGCACTCAATCCCACTGTCCATGTTACCGACAAAGATGTTGGACAAGATCAGTCCCAACACCAACCTTTGAGAGACACCACTCATTACTGTTTTCCAACTGGACATTGAGCCATTGACCACAATTCTTTGTGTGTGGCCATCCAGCCAATTCTCTATCCACCGAGTAGTCCATCCATCAAATTGATATCTCTCCAGTTTAGAGACAAGGATGTTGTGTGGGACAGTGTCGAACACTTTGCACAAGTCCAGGTAGATGACGTCAACTGCTGTGCCCCGTCCGTCAGTTTTGTAGCCCCATCATAGAAGGCCACCAAATCGATCAGGCAGGATTTCCCCTTAGTGAAACCATGCTGGCTGTCACCAACCACCTCGTTATTTCCCCTGTGCCTAGCATGCTTTCCAGGAGAATCTGCTCCAAGATTTTGCCAGGCACAGAGGTGAGACTGATTGGTCTATAGTTACCTGTGCCTTCCATTTTCCCCTTCTTGAAAATGGGGCTTATATTAACCTTTTTCCAGTTGTCCTGGGTTGAGATGTAATAGTTATTTTTCTCCTTGTTAGTAGCTGGAGCAGTGCTGTGGTTTTGACTTTAGCCTGAGAACAACACTGGTAGCACACTGATGATTTTAGTTGTTGCTAGTTAGTTCTTACTCTGATCAAGGACTTTTCATTCTCATCCTCTGCTGGTAAGGAGAGACACGGGAAGCCAGGAGGAAGCAGAGACAGGACACCTGACCCAAACTAGCCAAAGAGGTATTCCATATACAGCAGATGTCTGGGATTTCACTGAAACACTCAGTTATGGCAAAATCATGACAGCAGTCATCAGGAACTTCACCTGACTGCTATGATTTTTTGAAATATGATGGACAGTGGCTCAGCAACTTCATTCACCAGCTCCTTCAGGACCCATGGATGGATTTCTTCAGGTCCCATGGACTTGTGCACGTTCAGATTTTTAACATGACCTCGAACCTGATCCTCTCCTACAGTGGGCCTAAGGTCTTCATTGTCACAGTCCCTGCATCTGCCTTCCAAGACTAGGGAGGTGTGGTCACAGAATTTGCTAGTGAAAACAGAGGCAAAGAAGTGACTGAGAACCTCAGCCTTCTCCAAATCCAGGGGAGCCAGTTCTCCTGATAGCTTCCGGAGACGGCCCACATTGTCCCTAGTCTATCTTTTATTTGCTACATACCTATAGAAGCCCTTCCTGCTATCTATCACATCCCTTGCCAGATTTAATTCTAACTGGGCCTTAGCTTTCCTAACCTGGTCCCTGGCTTCCCAGACAATGTTCCTGCAGTCTTCCCAGGCCGCCTGTCCTTGCTTCCACCTTTTATAAGCTTTTTTTCTCTGTTTTCTCAGCAGCTCCTTATCTATCCATGGAGGTCTCCTGGCCCTCCTGCTGCACTTCCTTCTAGTCAGGATGCAACACTCCTGAGCATGTAGCAGGTGATCCTTGAATAACAACCAGCAATCTTGGGCCCCACTGCCCTCTAGGCCTTTATCCCATGGAACCTTACTAAGCAGGTTCCTGAAGAGGCCAAAGTCTGCTCTCTTGAAGTCCAGGGCAATGAGCTTGCTGCATGCCCTTCTTACTGTCCTGAGGATCTCAAACTTGACCATCTCATGATCATTGCAGCCAAAGCTGCCCTGGAGCACCACATTCCCCACCAGCCCCTCCCTGTTGGTGAGCAGGAGGTCAAGCATGGCACCTCTCCTTGTCGGCTCCTCTATTACTTGCAAGGGGAAATTGCCTTCCACACAATTGAGGAACCTCCTGGATTGCTTGTGCCGGGCAGCACCATCCCTCCAATAGATATCAGGATGGTTGAAGTCCCCCATGAGGACAAGGGCTTGGGAGCGTGAGGCTGCTCCTATCTGTCTGTAGAGTGCTTTATCCATAGAGTCCTCTTGATCAGGCGTCCTGTAGTAGATCCCCACAGTAACGGCCGCCATCACTGTTCTCTCTTTGACCCTGAACCACAAGCTCTCTGTTGACTCATGACCTGTTCCCAGACAGAGTTCCATACTCTCCAGCCTATCACTGACATAAATAGCAACTCCCCCTCCCCATCTGCCAGGCCTGTCTTTTCTAAAGAGCTTGTAACCTTCCCTTGAAATGCTCCAGTCATAGGAGCCATCCCACCATGTTTCTGTGATGCCAGTGATATCACATCCCCGTAGATGTGCACACATCTCTAAGTCTTCTTATTTATTCCCCATACTATTGGCATTTGTATAGAGGCATCTGAGACAAGCTCCAAGTGAAGCTGACTCAATGGCTGGAGCAGCTGAAACAGCTCTGCATTGCTCCAAGCACTTATTTAGGTGCTGGCAACTGACCGGGAGTGTTGGGATGGATCGATGCTCCCCTCCCCTAACATATCTAGGTTAAAGCTTAGTTTAAAACTTTCTTGACCAGCCTGGCAAGTCGCCTACCAAAACAGCTCTTCCCTTTCTTTGTTAGACCAACTCCACCACCCTCCCATATATCTGGCCTCCCAAATCGAGTCCCATGTTCTAAATAACCAAACCCTTGACTATGGCACCACTGTTCTAACCAATTACTGAACTGCCAAATTCCCCTGGCCTTTTCAAGGTCCTCCTCTTTGACCTGGAGGATTGAAGAAAAAATTATCTAAGCCCCAGAGCCACCAGCCACCTCTTCCAGGGCTCTGTAGTCCTTCTAAATGTTCTCCAGGCTACTGCTGTCAATATCACTAGCACCTACATGAAACACTACAAGTGAGTAACAGTCAGTGGGACTTACTAGACAAGGGATCCTCTCAGCAACATCCCTGATCTGAGTCCCTGGGACGCGACACACCTACCTCGAGACTGGGTCAGGCTGAAAGATGGCTGCCTCTATTCCAAAGCAGAGTCACCCACTACTATGACCTGCTGCTTTTTCCTGGAGACACTAGTAGTGATGCTCTTTAGTGGTGCATCATCTGATTGTTCATTTGGTGCAGTGTGTGTCCTCATGAGCCCCCTGCAGAGCGGTGAAATGGTTCTGCGTGAAGACATAGTATTTCAGAAAAAGCCCCTTGAATTTGACATCTTCCTCCTTTTTCTTGTTGGTCCCTCTAAGCTTCCCTGACATCCTTTAGCCCACTGACAGAGCACAGAGCATTGGTTATCTGTATAGGAAGCCTGTTCCAGTTTTTGGCCACCGTCTAGGTAAAGAAATGCTTCCTCATGTCTGCTCTAAACCTTCCCAGGGGCAGCTCTGAACCATTCCCACACGTCCTATCACTGGATCCCAGCGAGAAGAGATCAGCACGTCCCTCTCCATTTCCCCTCCTTGGGAAGAGCCGCAGAGAGCAATGAGGTCACCCCTCAGTCTCCATTTCTCCAAACTAGGCAAACGCGGTGTCCTCGGCCGCTCCTCACAGGACGTGCCTTCCAGCCCTGGCACCGGCTTTGTTACCCTCCTCCGGACGCATTCAAGGACCTTCATGTTCTTCTTAAATGGCGGGGCCTAGAACTGCACCCAGTGCTCAGGGTGAGCCTGCACCGGCGCTGATTACAGCAGGACAACCACCTCTTCCTCCTTTTTCTGTTGCTTTTTGTTGGGTTTTATTGGCTGTTACTAGCTCCCACCTTCCTTTATTAACGCCCTCCTTCTTCTCCCTATG
>NW_009923302.1:0-2907 GCF_000696875.1 Nestor notabilis
TGTCTCTATGACTACTTGCTTACAAACATCTGTGGTGGAGGACATGGCTTCAGGAGGTAGAACAGAGCCACAGGAGCTGGCTGAGGGTTCCCGCCTTCATTCCCCAAATACATGGACCTGACTTCCAGAAAGCTTCACTGCCTTGTTTCCAGTGCTCACCACTCCGTGATGTACTCATCTACAAGCATTATGAGTGTGAAGGAGCCTCACTTATTTATGTGAAAGTGACTGTTCATTGCTGGCTTGCACTCGGCCACGTGACACAGGCCTGGAGCAAATCAGTGAATTCAGAAGCCAGACTAACCTATAAAAGGAGGTTTTACTCTTGGGAAGGCAAGGGTGGGGTAGAGGACATGGTAATTACATGTTCTTCATGAGTGCTTCTTTTTGTCCTCTCTTAAGCTCCGTTTTATTGCCTCTGAGAAAATCTGTGAGAAGAACTTGGAAATTGAGTGCAAGATCTATGCTCTAATGAAGACCTATGCAGAATAAGGTGGAGGGAGAAAAGGATTACACTAATGGATAGTGGGTTTCTGTTCAGTAAGAAGCAACAGAACTTGCTACAGCCTTTAGCTGTCATCTTGACAGTGAGCAAGCATGTCTCCTTGCTCCTCACTGGCCTAAAGTTATAATCACAGAGCTGTAAGTCATCATTTGGTACAACCTGCTTTGCCTCAGGTAGCAATGAAATAGTGTGGCTAACACTGTGACAATGTAGGTGACACCCCCCTGACCTGATTGTTTGGAAACATTGGCTGAGTCAGCTCTACCTGTGAGACCTCAGCAGACCATGGTCTGTGGAAGTGGGGGAGGTAGAAGACTGCCAGAGGAAAAGCTATGATGCATCATGATAGCAAAGTGAACAGGCCAGATATAGGTAGCACAATGCTGAAGAAGAATGGAACAGAAACCCACCTCCTCAGTAATAAGCAGCAGGCTCAAAGGCCCCCAGTGTTTGGATGTGATTTTCCCATAGACATGTTTTTACAGCTGTGGTTAATGTGTGACTAATCCTTACTGTGAAGTAACCACAAAACCACTCCTTAGAGCTGTGCAAGCACACATAGCTGCACTTCAGCAGTAGGGGGTTTGTTTGAAAGTTGAAATGGTAACATACAAAAAGAACACTTAAAACCAACCCCACTCTTGAACAGGGTTCTAATCATTTATGTCATGCCCAAGAAAGTTGCAGCTAGGCTCCAGTTTACATATATAACAAAAAAGACAAACCACCTCTGAGGACCAATAAATAGTTCAAAGGCTTCTGTTTTCAGGCTGCTGCCGTCAAACATTAACTGCAGTATTTGAGCAGGAAGAGCAGACTCAACCAACATTTTTGAGAGTATATGCAAACTGTCTTTTCCTCTATATGAACATTAATAGCAATTATAATAAAGCCAATAAAGTTTTCAGTCTGCATAAAAGACAGGTAATGTAGCTCCAAAACAATCGTATTTTCCCCCGTGCCACCTTGAGGACAGTCAAACTCCAAGATGACCTTCTTGACCCATTGCTCAGGGACATGAAGACTGAACACTCAACTGCTATTTTAAGTTACTAATAAAGTTGGCTTCAGGCTTGGATACACAGAATGAGAAAGGACTGATTCTTCCGTCAGCAAGGCCGTGTTCTGCATGTAGCTGCACTCAAGAGTCCTACTCACCTCATGTGGCAATCCCTGAAGGGCTGGCCAGACCCTGGTGTCCGTTCAGAGCTGGGCTGTGAAGCTCTTTCACCATGGAGGATGGATGATGAAGATGATTTCTGATTGCTAGCAAAGGTAGCTTTTCGGATATCCTCCAGGTATGGATGGACAAATAATTAGATGGACCATCCACTCACTCGATTGTGATACATGGAAAACTTTCTCTGTTTATGCAGTTTCAGCTTTGAGGGCTTCTGATCTGTGTTGGGTTTATGGGTTTGGGGGTTGTTTGTTTTTTGTTGCTTTGTTTTGGTTTGGGTTTTTCTAAGACAATAATGTTCTGCTACGGCTTTTTGAAATTATTTCAGTCTTAATTCCCGGTGTTTTTTGTTTTGCACAGAGAATATCCTCAGTTTTAACACTTTAAGCTTTCCTCAGCTAAAGTCTTGCATGAAGAAGCCTGGGTCTAGCCGTTAGAACAACAAAAAAACTGTGTGATTCCTATAGGCCACACATTGGCTGGTGTGACACAGCAGGGAATGGCATGCAGCACACTGCCTAGGCAAAGCAGCAGTAGGTTTCTGAACAGCATGTGCTCATGCTTAGGGAGCCACAGCAGCCTGGAGCATAGAATCATAGAATCAACTAGATTGGAAAAGACCTTTATGACATCAAGTTCAACCTTTACTCCAGAACTGACAAGTTCACCACTAAAACTATGTCACTGAGGGCCTCATCTACATGGTTTTTGAACACTTCCAGGGGCAGTGATTCCACTGCTGCCTTGGGCAGCCTGTTCCGATACCCGACCACCCTTTCTGAGAAGAATTATTTCCTAATACCCAATCTAAACCTCGCCTGGCACAGCTGGAGGCTGTTACTTCTTGTCCTATCGCTTGTTACCTGGGAGACGAGACGGACCCCCGCCTCACTACAACCTCCTTTCAGGTAGTTGTAGAGAGCAATAAGTTTCCCCCCTTAGCCTTCTCCAGACTAAAGAACCCCAGTCCCTCAGCTGTTTGTCATAAGACTTCTCCCAGAGGAGCAGCCCCTTGCTCTGGGTGCCTATTAATTCCAAATTGGATGGGAGTCAGGAGCCATTCCCTGCAGAAAAGACACCTTGTTCAGAAGCTGCATTTCTCAGCTACAGCTGAGTTGCTGCTTGCTTTACCACACTAAGAAAACAGCCAGTCACCTAAGACATGAGTTCCCAGGCTTTGTCTAGAGGAAAGCAAGGGACGTCAAAAATAACAGGAAAGGCT
>NW_009923303.1:0-433 GCF_000696875.1 Nestor notabilis
GGGCGGTGCTAGAGGCACGGCGCCCGCTGCTGGAGGCTGAGCCGCCGTGCCTCAAAACGTGACCTATCACTTGGCTCCTGACATCAAGAGGTAATCACGCAGTTTATATATTGGATGCTTTTAAGGTATATTCAAACCTCGCACTTTCCCAAAGGACATACATGTTCGTTCCTCCAGAGCGAAATGGCAACGTGAGCATTGTTAACTGTTGTGACACTAAGAATAAAATCTCCAAAGGTAATTTTAAACTGTTGTAAAATCCAGCAATGTAGTGGTCATGATCCCAATGGGAATTTTTTATATATACCTGCACTCACAAAATAATCACAGTAACTTTCAGGTATTACAAGCATTCATAAGGGCTACTTGTGCAGAGAAAGTTTTATAGAATCACAAATACTTTCTCGCTGTTTAAATACATAGAATTAATTTC
>NW_009923303.1:449-14661 GCF_000696875.1 Nestor notabilis
TATTGAAGTGTTTAGTAGTGGTAAATTAAAATACTAAATGTAAAAAATGGGAAAAAATGTAAAAAAAAATTAAAAATTGATTGAATATGAGAAAAAGCAATTTTGAAGCAATATAAAGAAGTACAAATTACCTTATCCTCAGAAAAATAATCAGTCTTAATCCCTGTGACAGCTGCAGATTAACTTTTATCTCAACTGAGCTGGTTTTACATCTTTTTCCTGGCAAGAGCTTCTAACACATCAACTGATCGGGTAAAAAAAGCACATTTGGTGAAGATTCAACAGGCAGTATCACATTATTCATTCAGTACCTAAAATAAGCAACCATTGTGCAGACCAATTAGAAGAACTGAATCCTAGAAAACAAAGTCAATTTTCTCTGTGTATAGAACATCAATTTGAGCAACAAAACCAGTAAGGTTGGAGAGAACAAGGAAAGAAAGGCAGTAGCAACAGTAACATGATTTCAGAGTTACTGAAAATAACTTCTGCACATCTTCAGGTCATTTTCTCTATCCTTAGTTACCTGGAAAGATATCTGTACTAAACGGAACAGAAGAAACTTAAGGCATAAAGCCCTGGGCCTTATACTTTTACTGAAAATGAGATGTTTTTATTTGGAACACCGTAGCAGTCTACCTGGTAACACCTGAGGCTGCATGGAGTAATAGGACCTTCACTGAAGAAATAATTCAGACCACCTCGAAAAAGATTGTGATTTTTTCCTGAAAAAATGAAGCGTGTGCTTCTATTTCCAGCTTTCAAACAATAAACAATAGAGAAAAAACAACTGTTTTTCAAAAAGCACTGTGTTTTGCTTCTGCAGTGCCAGCACAGGGAGCACAAGTGGTAACAAATACTTCCTTTGCATTTCTAATGACACAGCTGGTGATGCTGATAAACAGCAAAAGCTAGTAAGAACATTTCAGTTAAAAAACCCTAAGCAATTAATTACAAACTTGGTAAACAATACAAAAAAATGTGTAAAAATATTCTCTATGTAGTTCTTTTTAAAATAACATCAAATTTTCATAGGGTGGAATACTTTTTTTCCTGTGAGGTTCTTGCTGTCCTTATCACTGTTACGTACAATCTTTGCATGATCTCTGGAACTGGTGACCCGCAGCTAGACAAGCTCTGTTTAGGGGATAAGGTCCCCATTGTAAACTACCTTGCTAGTGGAATATTTAACTCCAAATTCATTGGAATGTTCTACATTCCAGTTTCTTTGGAAAACTGCCCTGAAGCTACAGACTCTGATTAAAAAAAAAAACCAAAACCAAAAAAAAACACAAACCAAAAAACCGCCAGAAAAACAAACAAACAGCCCCCCCCAACCCACAACAGAAAACGTAAATATTTGTAAATAATGCTTTTGTGCCTCTTTGCTGCTTATGGTTATAGTTTAAGACCTGCATACAGAATGGAGACACCCGAAAGCTATATCCAGCCTTCCATGTATGACCTTTTTTTTCTGTCAGAATATGCAGCTTAAATTCTGGCAACTCACAGGCGAAGGACATCAGTTCCCCTTGTTGAACTTCATTAGACTCCTCTTGGCCCATTTCTCCAGCCTGCCCAGGTCCCTGTAAATGGCAGTGGAATCGTCCAGTGCTTCAGCCACTCCTCCCATTTTTGTATCTGCTGCAAATCTGCGTAGTCTGCACTTTGTTTCATTATACAGGTTGTTAATGAAGATGTTAAACAGTACTGACCGCAGGGTGAAACCCAACTGGAGGCAAACTGGATGCTTCTGATCACAAGCCTTTGGGACCAGTGGTTCATCCCGTTTTCAATCCACCTCACAGTACACTTAGCTAAGAGATAGTTTGTCAGCTTATCTGTGGAGTTTTGTCAGAGACAATGTCAAAAGCCTTGCTAAAGTTGAGACAAACAAAGTCTACTGCTCTCCTCTCACCCACCAACCTAGTTTTCTCACAGCAGAACACTACTGGGTTAATAAAGCATCATTTCCCCTTTGTAAATCAGTCGGTTAATAAAGCATCATTTCCCCTTTGTAAATCAATCTCAGCTACTCCCAATCACCTTCTGTCAAATACAAAAGTCAACAATCACACACACGCGCGCGCACACACACACACACCCACCCCAAACAAACAAAAAAAAAAAAAGGGACTGTCTCCAACTATTTCAGTAGATTAATCAAAATTTGGGATGATTGTGTCTGTACCAACCAGCACTTACTCATGGTAAATAGGAAAAACTCACACTGGAATTCCCAAAGATGATTTATTTTTGATTCTCACGAAAACATATGCTTTTCTTACAAATTAAGAAATGCTGCAAACCCTTTGAACAGAATTATAAACTAATGATCAGAAATGCAAAACATGGAGTGAAGCCTAACCTGTGTTTGCCTTACTCAGTATTCTGTGTCCCTTATATATACTCCTTTCAAGGAAATGCCATACCTGAAGACTTTTACTAATCAAAGAACAATAAGCACTCTATATTGCTAACCATATATATATATATAGTTTAAAAATTGTACCCATTTTAGAAGAATTGTTCATAGAGGCAATTTGCTTTTCTTCAAATCAATTTGGATTTACTTTTAAAACTTCTTCTATTTTTTACTTTATAGACTGGAGAATTCAGAAATTGTGTATCTGTAAACTGATCCCCACGCCTTAATTTGCTGTAAACAGAAGAAACAGAAGACATAATGTATGAATATCATGAAGCACCTATGCAACTACAATTATAATACCAATTCCAAATGGTAAATACTCTCAGTGAAAGCTTGATACACTAAAGAAATTAAATTTACAGAAAATACATGTGTCTGAAACAGGAAGGCATAGATAATTGTTTTCCAAATGAATGCTAAAAATAGTATTCTGTTTATGTGTCCTGTATCATATTAATATGTGAGTAAGTAGAAGAAAAAACTCAAAAATTATTGATACCAAAAGCTTAACAACATGCATTCAGGACACTATACTTGAAAATCAAATATAAATAGGAGACAGAAATTTAAAATCTTGAGTGATATCCACATTTTTTAAACATGATTAGTTATTGACTCTCTCCAGAAGTACAGAACCTTATCATTGTGGGGTAAAAAAGGGGACTGTGTCGATACAATAATATTACAGCATTTAGCATTCGATTCAGTTAGTAAAAGAAAAACATAACTCTAAACCCTGTGCATTTCTTTTACAAGCTATCTGGCATAAATATTTCTGAAAAGCCAGCAGTAAAGTGAAAAGACACTTCCTACAGTACTTTTTGCTTTTGTTTGTCCTCAGTCTCACTGCTGCAATTTATTGCTTCCTTACAGAGGTAAATAAAAATATTTTGAGCCTGTATAAGAACATGTGCTAATTTTTTTCAATTTTTGGATTTATTTTCTTCTCCTCCCACAGTTTTGCAAAAAAAAGTAAGACATACTCTTTTTAAACCTTTGTCATAAAGTTGCTATAATCCTTGCAGTCTGAACACTACTGTGGAGAAATCTTAATACTGTCTTTACCTCACGAATATGCATTCTGCTAATACATACAAAACATAGCTTAATTTTTCCTTAGATTAATAATTTACTTAAAGAAAAACCCCAAACCAAATCAACCAAACCAAACAAAAAACCCCAACCAATTCTGTGGCAAGAAACTCTGGAAACATTTTCAGAAATAACCTAAAGGTCCACTGAGATTTAGATCTATTCATGTAAATGCAAATATATTAGTTTTCTTAATGGAAGTTTGGCTTAAAATCCTGTTTTATATTTTAATAGTTATTACAAAATCTATGTGTTTTAACAGTCTTGTAAATCCCGTGCCACTAAATTTGCTAAGAACACTGAGAGGTAAATAACTAATTAAGAAATCAAAATATCTTAAACTCAAGGGATTTGTTAGACACAGCTAGTTAAAGCAAAATGATGGCATTATATAGTATTAGTGCATAAATTATCTTGCCACTTGACAATATTACAAGGACATTATTATGGTACAAGCTTACATTTAAGTGTAACATTTACAATTATCCACCTCTGAAGGGGTTTATTGTCATTTATTACATCATGTATTAAGAATTTGCTTATTCACTACTAGTATCAAATGTTGTATCATATGCTATATTTAAATGTTATATTATATGCTCTATGTTGGTGTCTTACTTCAGCACTTGGAAATCCTGCGACACTAACAGGTGACGTTTTATATCAACAATGAAGTATCTTTGCAAAAGAGACTTGTGAAAGAAATAGCTCAACTGTTTATTTGCAGCTTTTAATAGCAAATCTTTATTTCAGATAGGTATGTGCTCAAAAAAAACCCCACCAAAAAACCCCAACAAACAAAAGCACAAAAGACCTAACTTACATATACCTACCTGTTTATTCTGGGTTCTTTGTAGCAAATACTGGCTCTTCCTCGTCTAGATGGTGCTGCTGAGATTTCTTCTAAGGTTTTGCAGGATTTAGGTGAAGAAGTGTGAGACTGTATACTAGTATTTGTAACATCTTGCAAGACCTTTCTCCCTGTGAATACAGAAGTGTATATGCCTCATTTTCAGAAACATTAAGTAAACTTAATTCATACTTATTTAAAAAAGTATTTATTAATTCAGGTACTTTGGTTACTGGTCTTACTCTAAGATAACAAAAAATGCAATAGATTATCAAAGGAAATGCAACTACAACTGCTTTCAACCTACCCAAATTTGGAGCTGTTTAAGGTCTGCTATGGCTCTTGGGACATTTTAGACCCCATAAGCACCGTAATTTGCAGCCAATGGCTTAGGACTCCCAAGAGTGACTGCATTTAAAAAGATAAAACTGCACGCAGCTCATGACCTTGAATGCAGGGCAGGGGGCATACATGTACAATATAAAGATTCAACCTGTATAAGGGTTCTCTAGGCCTGCATTTTCCAACTTTAAGCCTGCTCTTGGGGCATGTATGCATAAAAAGAACATAGGAAGGTGATTAAGTGGGCCTCCTTATCTTCAAAACTGTATACTACCAAACTATTTACAATGCCTCATATGTTGAGCCACTGAACATGTCCAAGAGGAATACTCCTTGAAAAGGAATAACCAGCCTTAGTAGAAGCAGTACTACTTGTGTCAGCTTTCTGTAATCCTTTAAGGCCAATTCAGAATGCCAGGCTAAACAATCAATATTTAATTTGGTGACAAGTATTTTGCTAGCTTGGGAGAAATACTGAAATGACTCTTTAGCCCACATTTCAAAAAGTTCTAACCCATTTATTGATCACAGTCTCTGAAAAGCACTAAGATTTAATGCAGACAGCAATCCAAGATGAATTAAATAACCTTAATCTGTTTATTCCTTGGAAGTTCTTCCAAGAATGTACATTCCTCACTGATACAGGTCAAGGTTTAGATTTACTGCATCCAGATGAGAATGTTTGGAATATAGGTTTTCAAAGGAACTAAATTAAAACCACTCTTCACTTCTCGAGTTTGAATGCTTTACCTTAAATTCTCTGTGGCAGCAAATGGAAGCTATTTATCTCATAGAATAAATTCATAGACATATGGGATAAAAGATGAACTTTTTGTTGTGCTTGAGACTAATAACTGTATATTTACATACCTGTCAAAAAGTGAAGACTTTCTTTATTATAGCACCTGAATGTTTTGTCCAACCTAGCATACACACTCTTAACTGATGGTCAAGATGATAAAGCTGATTCTACCCTGTAGTGGAATTCTGTACTGGGATCAAGTGAAATACCTCAGTGGGTAAGACTGATAATTTCACCAACAGTCTTCTGAAATGCGTTAAGCAGAGACATGAAGTCAGAGTATTTCTGCTAACTACTTCTGAGAGACATATTAAGGTGACAGGGCAGCTTGCAGCAAGTGCCACTGGATTTATGAAGGCAAAAGCATTGTCTTCGAAGGAGTTAATGAGGAGCAATGCTCATTTGGTGTAAACAAGAGGGCCCTCTGATAATGAAAAACCTCCCAAGTGTGGCTTTAAAATCTTGATTTGTACTGGTTTTAAAATGAAACTAAACTCTTACTCCAAGCTTTTCCTAAAGCTTAAGGTTAGATATCAGTTCAGCTTCTTTTAAGCACTGAGAGTTTTGAGACATCTATAAGTCTGACTTATTTAGGAAAGCTGAATGCCTGTATGAATATTTATGTTCACATAGATGTAATTATATAGAGACTTTCATCACAGGAGACTTTCAAGATGTATTTCTAAATACAGATCAGGGTAGTGATCAGAAGAGGTGGCATCATCAGAACGTCCAGCATTTCCTTGCTTTCTTTTCAATCAAGATACAGATTTAGATTGAGAATGAAAAATGAACTGGTTTTCGAACTATGCTTAAATGGACGAAGATCAAATGATTAGCTTGTTTTTTATGACAGTACTCTTTGGATACTGCTGATCGCAAGGGTTTACTAATTTATCTGTAAAGCTAATAAAACTATGGGATCCTTCTTCTACCTTCCAAAGAAGGCATCAAAGACGAGAAGACGCAACTACAAATTACCAGGACCAATACCTTGCACAATGGTCTAATTCTGTTGGTATCCCTATTCTGTGGTCATGTAAAATAGTAGATCTTTTTTTCTTTTGGCCATCATGTCCTAGTATTCAAAAGAAGCCAGGATAGTATTTACTTGAGAGTTTGGGACTCAAACTATTAATTTGAGCCAGGAAACAGTCTAGGTGTTGGGACATTTTCAGAGACAATGAAGTAAACAGGAACTTATTGGGAATAAATGTTTACAAAACAGACCACTCATGCTAGGAAACTTCAAAGCTACATTCTAAAGCATGTTTAAACTCTAGCACAGATGTTTAGACATATATTCTTTTAGCTGCTTTACAGAAATTTTGTTGTATTATAGAAGAATCTAAACCTATCTTTCAGAGTAAAGTTTATTTTCTCAACATACCTTACTTAAAAAAGAGGTTGTCTCATGAGAGGTTGCTCATGGGTAGATTTTAGAGAAAGCCTGCTCAAAGTACTTATTTTTAGACCTCAGAATTCCTGTCGAATTGCAGTATTTCGAAAGAAATATAAATGAAATCTTTAAGTCCACCTATGTTCTCTGTTTATGAAGGGAAGAGTGTAAAGTTCACTCTTATTTCCCTTGTATAAAACTCCATCTATTGCATCTTTCAATCTCAAACTTTCTGAATTCCATCACATTCTTTGAAAATTAATACATGCTCCAACTATAAAGGCTCTTCAAGAATGTAGACTACTTACATCTGCACAACTGTCATCTTGGAATATACTGAAAAGTAACAAGGATATTAGTTCCCACAATGACTGGTAATAAATATAGAATATGAATATTTTTATAATTTTCAGTCCTACCTTTTTTAACTCCTGTTTTATCCACTCTAAGGAAGCAGTAAGAGTAGGACAGAACTAAAAGAAGATAACTTACCACTATTTCAGGCACTACCTAATTCAAAATGCTGGTTTTTTTCTCACCCATTCACATACCATGACAAGATGTCAGAGTCTTTTTGTGAGTCTCTTTACAAATTTGATCCTTTTTTTGTTCTGCTTTTCCAGCATCCACTGCTTTGTTATGATCATTTTCCCCACTGATTTTGGAGTTTTTCCGAATTGAGAAGTTCATGGAACCATTGTGGCCATTAGAAACTGAGAGCTCCACATTGGAAAGATCTTCCTGGAAAAAGCTATCTACATTTAATGGCATATTCTTAGAACACCTGACAGGTAAGAATTCAAAAACTTTTGGTATTTGAGTTGTAGGCTTTAACTTGCTCATAGAGGGATCCATCCCATGAGGGACTTCCTGGTCATCCAAGATATTCTGTGGCCCCTGATCAATATGCTTGGAATAATTTTCCTCTGCTCTGGTCTCAGTAGTATCAGCACTAAATCTCTGTTTGCACTTTACTTGATTATCAGGAGAATTACTAATGTGAGGCAGTTTATGTGCCACTGATGAGGAATCTACTTTCTTTAAGGAGTTAGCATCACCATCAACTAGCTCTTTAGCTTGTGGTGTATTCATAGCTGCTCCATTCTGAGTAACTAATGCTGCTTCCATTTGCAGAGTTTCAGTTATTTTATTTCCATAAACAGCCTCTGCATGCAAATTATTTTTTAGTTCTTCGTTTTTTCCAAGTGACAACTGTGTAAGATTTTCTTTTGGTATTATATATGCTTTCCGGCTAGCCTTTGCCAACGTACGCTTTAACCTGCCTTGCGAAAAATGGCTAAGCTGTTGGTCTGCTTTCTGAGTAATTTTATGAATGCTGTCACTTTCAGTTTCTTCACTTTGGCTGTAGCTACTTTGTTTGTTGTAATTTCTCTTTATCATTTTCTTCTGATCTTGTTTTCTCTCGCTGTCATGTTGCTCTATCTCTGTTTGAGACGTTTTTGAAATATATTCTCCATATTGCCCATCTTCCTTTCTACCGTATTTTGCTGTATTGATTTTAGAAGGGGTTTGAAAAGTTTTCCTGTTTATTTTCGAGCTACTGTGTTTTTCATTTGCATGCAGAATTTCCGACTGTAAAGGCAATACATTAGAAGTGTTACCTTGGAATGGTCCATTTTCAGCATAGTAAACTTCTGGTGGGATCTGGTTAATAGATGAGTTTGAGTCTGCTTTTTGTGTTTTGCTTTCCATGTCCTTCCATGTTTCTGGGCAAGTTTCTTTATTTGTCTCCTGTTTTCTTGGACTCATCAAGTTAACTTGGTATGTCCTCCTAGTACATTTAGCTCTACTTGGGCGATTTTGTGCTTGACAATATTTGGTGGTATCTGGCAAAATCAGCTTCCCTACAGCATTTCCTGTAGGTAGCTGTTCTGTCTGATTTTGGAATAGTTGAGTTTGAGACTCAGTAGTTTTTGAAATTTCACTACTGTCAGCCCTTGTGTGCCTTTCTTCTGCATACAAATTTGAACAGATTTCAGTCTTGCTTTTAATTTTCTCTTTATCCTTCTTTGAATATTTTACTTTTCTGAAATTTGCTAATATTTTATCATCAGAATTGGCATTACTGTTTTTATTTTGGTGTAACTTATTTTTATCTTTCACTGTAACTGCAAGTAGTTCTCCTGCATCGCTGGCGGTCAACTCCATATCTGCACCATAAACGGTTTCTTCGCGCTTCATCTTATCAGTCAAAGGCAGCTTCTTACCATCTGTCCTACTTTCATTGTTAAATTTAAGAGCTGAAGGAATAATGCAAGACAAGTCACTCGAAGAACTTTCCTGCAAATTGGTATGATTAGTGTTGCTGCTGCTGTTGATACCATGATGAGGCAGATTATTTGAGCTACATTTTTTATCAAAATCCTTCATATTAGGTTCAGGTTTTGACTTATGAAGTACTTCATGTTTCTTCCTTTCAGTCACATTTCCAGTGAGTTGCAATGAACTATCATCATATTGTTTTGTAAGCTCCTCAGGCTGTCTTACAGATTGTGTATTTTTGACATGAGTCAGGAAGGCTCTATCGCAAGTTAGTTTGGTGTGTAATTCATTTTCTGCAAAGAGAAAAATTTCAGCAGCTTGGGGAAAGAAAGACTGGAGTATAGTTATCAGAACAAGATTACTGAAAGTTGGACCAGAAGCATGGAAAATTACAAACTTTTTTTTTTGTTTTTTAACTGAATATACACATTTCTGTGGTTGGTCCTTAAAAATTTAGTTAACTAGAACTAATTCTGTATTTTCCCAGTGTTGGACTTTTGAAATCAGATGTAAGTAAAAATGTATTTTTCTGTAACAAATACAGTTGTTCTTTGGTTATCTTACTAAATTTATTCTGTTCACATCAATTTTGTTCCATTTCAGCTGTGTTATTTCAATGAACATTTTTCTACAAGTGACTGTCAGCACATCTTCGCTTACAAGTGAGAATTACATTTTTTATTAGTGTATTACCGTTTAGGAATCTTACTGTACCTTCTGTATCACACTTCAAGTAATGAATTATTAAATACTAATTCTCAGATAGCTCCGAAAAATAAATCACCTGTACAGAAATACAACATACCTTTAAAAAATGTATTTTTGTCAACGGTTGTTTCCACTGAGTCTATTTCAATTAACTTTTGATTATTTGTACCAGAAGGCAATGATAATGCACACCTGACTTGATCTGAATGCATTTCCTTTGGCAGAGTAGTGGTACACTTGTAAGGATTTGATATTTCACACACAGAAGGGCTACCTTGCTGTTTTGCATTAGCTGTGGCAATTAAAGGAAGCTTCACTGGCAATTCTACAGATCTGAAAAGAGGAAAGTTTACTGTAAAGATTTTTATTACCGTTTATGTGGCCATACCATTCAACCATTTAAAGTATTCAGGGGAAGTTCAGGTTAGATACAAGGAAGAAGTTCTTTACTGTGAGGGTGGTGAGGCATTGGAATGGGTTGCCCAAGGAAGTTGTGAATGCTCCATCCCTGGCAATGTTCAAGGCCAGGCTGGACAGAGCCTTGGGTGACATGGTTTAATGTGTGGTGCCCCTGCTCATGGCAGGGGGGTTGGAACTAGATGATCTTAAGGTCCTTTCCAACCCTAACTATTCTGTGATTCTATGGTTCCCTTAGTAATATATAAAAGCAGAAAACAAGAACTCAGGTATGAAATCCAGTTCTATGTTAGGGGCAAATGTGTAGTTTTTAATGATAGAGAATCCTGCTTTGTGCTGGTGAGATCCCATGAAGAAAGCAGTAAGCTATTAAAACACAAGTTTGTCTACCACTCTCTATATAAATTCTAATTTGCAAATAGGTAATTTCTGAATTAGATTGGAAATTGTTTCCCATTACCTCAAAAATGCTTAGGGACAATATAAAAAGATTAGTTGCAACAAAAATCCACAGACACTTACCAACTTCTGCATTTAATACAACCACCTACCTAGCAGACCGACAGGTACCCTTGAACTGGTCATCAGTAGGGCTACTTGGACCAGCTGACAGAAGATAACTCTGAAGAGTCAAAATAAGAACAGTGGGGAAGTAGAAACAGTTGAATCTTATCTTATACCTCTTATATGTATCAGAAATATTCACAGGAGAAAGAAAAAAGAATGGGCAAAAAATAGAAGTACTGATGACAGATGCATAATATTCAAACACACAGAGTAATTTTAAAGAAAAATATTTTGTAGCAAAACTTACCAAACCTGTAACCTACCTGCATCCCAGACAATGTAGAGACTTTCTAAAATGTAGCTGTAACTAACACAATCTGTATTATACACATAGAAGCACAGAGCAACACTAAGCAACTGTAGAACAGACAATAAAGTTAGTATCTTTTTTAAAATCAACTGTAATTTTGCCATGACACAAGAACTAACATGGATTATGTTTTCTAGTAAAGTTTCCACATGCAACATATTGATTGCAGCACTAACCAAAGGCAGCAAGTAGCTCGCTCATTGGTGAAGAATGCCACATACTGAAGTGCTGTGCTTTGGGGTTTTTTTTAACCACATGACTTTTATCAGGGATAACTGATACTTAATTTTTAGATACTTTGTAAACAAGATTAAATCCTGAATTTTTACTGCAAACAACAGCAAAATTTTATGCATTTCTGATTTATCTGAAGGGGGCCTACAAGGATGCTGGGGAGGAACTCTTGATTAGGGACTGTAGTGGTAGGACAAGGGGTAATGGCTTCAAACTTAAACAGGGGAAGTTTAGATTAGATACAAGGAAGAAGTTCTTTACAGTGAGGGTGGTGAGGCACTGGAATGGGTTGCCCAAGGAAGTTGTGAATGCTCCATCCCTGAAAATGTTCCAAGGCCAGGCTGGACAGAGACTTGGGCGACACGGTTTAGTGCGAGGTGCCCCTGCCCATGGCAGGGGGGTTGGAACTAGATGATCTGAAGGTCCTTTCCAACACAAACCATTCTATGATTCTATGATTTCAGTAGACTAGGGTTTCATCCCAAGTTTTAAGGAACTGGGGTAAATGTTTTAAAATACTAAAATATTTTGAACATTGCACCCATTTAGGTCCTTTGAAAGTATTATCCTGCAAAATGAGTTCAATATGGTAACAGTTCAAAAAACATCTTACCTCAGAAAGATTGCTTATTTCTATTGCATTTAAGAGCTTATAATTCAAAAAAGCTTCTATTTCTGTAAGAGTTGTATTCTGCATGTAAAAGAAAAAGCAATTTGTCAAAAGATGTATTTTAAGTGGCTTCTGGCTTAAGAAGAGACAAGCTATAGAGGTAAATCTATGGTGTATTATTTTTAACACTCGGCTGAGCACAAACTCATTTTTAATACCATCTCGGTATCTATAAAAGTGAAACTGACAATAAAATAGCTATGGATAGACATTTACACTGACAGACAAAATAGTAAGAACCAAAAAATTCCATGAAAGAAAAATAAAACATGAATGCTATCAGATGAGACAACTTCACAAATCTGATTATTCTTTTAATCACCATTTTAAAAAGCAATATTAAATTTCCAAAAAAAGATAAAAGCTTGGTTTAGCTGATCTAAGCTTAAATTATATTATTTGCAGCATACCAAACAGCTTAGTTTTCGACGAAGCGAGGTATTATGAAGCTGCAGCTTTTCTACTTCCTTCTGAAGAATAATCCTCTCATTCTTTAGCTTCCGAGAATTTTCTTTCTCCACGCTCAAAGCCACAGCTAATGCTTTATTATTTTGTTTTAAAGATACTTTTAACAAAGATGAGTTATCTAAAAGAGACAAAATAATTATTTTCAACAGCTTCAATGCCAGGCCCTCTCTGCATGAATTATCCCTGTATAATGACATTTTTATCTGTAGGTTTTGGTGGAACAATAGTACTTCCTAATATGAAACTGTTTCTGCTGGCTATCATTCTGATGACAACTCTGTCAGCTTCATGTTCAAGTTTATTTCACTCAAGGATTCTGCATTAATCTGGATTTTTTTTTAAAATAAGATTATTTTAAGAAGAAAGCATTTAAAAATGGGTAGCTTTACAGGTGTAAAGATGTTTCCAAATTTCTAAAAAACAAATACACATTTTACAAATGAAACAGTTCAAACATTTTGAGCATAAATGTGAGTTTTGACAACAAAAAAGATTAAAATTAGAAATATACCTTCCATTATCCTAATGAAAACCTGCCTACTCATATTTTACTTTTTACCCCCAGTGACACTGCGTATTTCCAAGATAATACATGAGGAAGAAATTCTTCGCTGTGAGGGTGATGAGACACTGGCACAGGTTGCCCAGGGAAGCTGTGGCTGCCCCATCCCTGGCAGTGTTCAAGGCCAGGTTGGACTGGGCTTGAAGCAACCTGGTCCAGTGCAAGGTGTCCCTGCCTATGGCAGGGGGGGGAACTGGATGAGCTTTAAGGTCCCTTCCAACAACGAGTTTTAATGTCCCTTCCAACCCAAACTATTCTATGATTCTTGGTAAAATAGTCAGAAAATTGCATAAATAAACAACTTACAACCATGTGTTGTGTCAGACTCTCCCAAAATTATTTACATTAATGTATTTAACAGGCAGCAATTCAGCAAATCACGTTAAATACAATTGCTATTCCTTTTGAAGTCATACATTCTAAGTACAGTAGACGGCTTTGGTTTTATTTTAACAGGACTTACTTATTAATTTAGTTTTAATTTTAGATGCTAAAGAAGCATTCCATTTTGCAGCTCGTAATGTTCCATTCCTCTTCTTCATGTGTGCTTTAACAGCATCCGAGGTGAATATGATAGATGATTTAGCATTTGCTTGTTTATCCATCATCAAAATGAACCTGTACACTGTCAAAGGGAATGTCCAAACAATACATGATCTTGCTGCTTAAAAATTTAAGTTTGATTATCTCTTATCAGGCTTTGCTATCTCTGAAGCTGAGAAAATTGCCTCAGTCTTTACCTCTGTTCAATTAATTCAAACAGGTTAATGAACTGCTTGAGACTTAAGTCATGCTATCACAGAGTGGCAAAATATTTAATAATAATGAAGACTAAAAGGATCACGGATTTTTAATCTTGTCCATTCCTTCAAGTTATCTATTGGAGTTTACATTTAAAAGGGAAAAACCACAAGGTTCTAATCACTTCACAATTTGACCATACCAGCTTGTTCTTCGTCAGGACCCATTTTAATTCGGAGCATTTAAACAAACAGCACTGAAGATGCTACAAATGTAAGCAAACAGCACGCACAGGAGTTAAAAGGAGCGCGGTCCCAGCAAACCTCTCCCGGGAGC
>NW_009923304.1:0-3867 GCF_000696875.1 Nestor notabilis
CTGGGAGCCAGTCCTGCTTTGAGTGCTGGGGCATCTTCCCCCTCCGTGGGCACCTCCAGGTTCAGAGAGTCGGCCAGGGCCTGTCGGATAAGCACCACGCTAGGGCTGTCCAAATCCAGCGAGCCACAGCTCTGACGGTTCTCCTCCACCTGTGCTTTCTGCTCCCGGATGGAGGCTTCCACCAGGCGGAAGATCTCGTTGCCCTGCTTGGTCTCGAAAGTGAAGTTCCCTGGGCCAGAGCTGCAGCGCCTGCCAGCTTCGAAGGAGAACATCACCTGCAGGGGAAGCGGAAGGGTCACATCCTGCCCAGCACCTGCTGACACAGCACATTGTTGCGGCTGTGCGTCCTGCTGCACTGATCCTGCACACCCCACAGGAGAGACTCCATGGGATGTCCTGCTCCTTCCGCTCCCTGCAGCAAGGCTGCAGCTCTGCGAGCAGCACCCTGGGGGCTGGCTGTGCCCAGCAGCTGTGCTCAGCACTGTGCAGTGCTGCCCAGCAGCCCAGAGCAACCTGTGAAACTGGAGCTGTGTGCACACCTGAGGGGACAGCACTGCGAGATGCCCCAGGGCCGGAGCTGCAGGTCCTGCTTGGGACCTGCTGCCTTACCTGAGCAGTTCCAGCAGGGCCAGCAACTGGCACCACTCAGTCTAGGAAATAACATGCACGTAGCACCGAGAACAGAGTAGTGCGAGATGATGAGTGACAGTTCAGCTCAGGAAATTATTATGGGCAGCCTGGAAAGTCAGCTCTAGTCAGGCAGAAGGGAAGCGATCCAGAGGAGAGAGATACAAGACATGGAACATGGCTTTCCACAAGAGAACAGCCAGGTGCAGTAGCTTGGCTACCAATAGTAAGCAACACGTTTGCTAGCAGCATTACCCTGTTAATGGTATGAAGTACTTCAAAGAGAAGTCTTGCACCAAGTCTGTGTTTCTCAGACCTGAACTCACGCTCATGCTCAGGTTCCCACCAGTAGACGCTCACCTCCTTCTGAACCTCTGTCCCTGAATCCGGGTGAGATTTCTGACCTGTGGGTGCTCTCAGATGCAGCAGCAGTCCCTGGGGTTGCTGCAAAAGCCCCTGGGGCCAGACTTCCTGTTGTGGGTCAGCTCTGCCAAACACAAGAACGGCCAAGCTATCACTGCCTGGGGACCTGTGGGTGCAGCTGCCTGCTCCTCACACTATGCAACTCCTGTCCTGCCTTGGCACAGACCCTGCAGATGAGCAGCAGCCTTCCAAAGCACAGCTCAGTTTCCACTTCTGTTTTGGTAAAGCACTGCACAAGGCACCATCAGCAGACTGCAGCCGACAGCGGCGCTTCCTTAAACAGCCCCGGGACACCACTTCCTCCCCATCCAGCATGGCAGGTACCTCTTGTGCTTAGGGCAGCAGCAAGACAGATTGGGGACCTGCTGCTGGAGGACAATGGAGAAGGGACAGATGTGTGGGAGACAATGGAAACTATTTGATTATTGCCAAAGAGAAGTAACTGCTTGGCTGGAGAAGAAAGAGTTAAAGAAGAAACAGAGTACAATCAAGCAGAGCAACCCAGCTGGCTGAAGAGGAGAGAGCATAAGATACCAAGACACCTGGCTGAGGAGGAGAGAGCATAAAGATAAGAGACTGGCTACTCCGGGACTGGTTGTGAGAAAGCGAGCAGTGTTAACAAACAAACTGTAAGTCAGGAACTAAACATGATAGGCTACAAATAGAATGGTATAAAAGCTAGAGCAATAGGCTAAAAATAACTGTTGTTAGAATGGTATAAAGTGTTAGAGCAGTAGGCAATAAAGCGATTCACTGCATGAAGATGCTCTGGGTCCGTGCCTTCATCCCCTCAAATGGTGACCCCGATGTGCGGTTGAAAGGCGCAGCTTGCGGAAGAGGGATGCGTACTCCGGGGGGGATGTCTTGGTTGAACGATCGTCTTGCCAGCTGGACTGAGCGACAGAAAATCCTGGGTAGACTACGTGAATGTACATCGCCTACACCGTCGGAGAGGTAGGTGAGCAACCGAGAGACAGGGGAGAAAAGCAAGCAAGATGGGTGTATAAAAAGTTAGAGCAGTAGGCAATAAAGCGATTCACTGCATGAAGATGCTCTGGGTCCGTGCCTTCATCCCCTCAAATGGTGACCCCGATGTGCGGTCGAAAGGCGCAGCTTGCGGAAGAGGGCTGCGTACTCCGGGGGGGACGTCTCGGTTGAGTGATTGTCTTGCCAGCTGGACTGAGTGGACAGAAAATCCCGGGTAGACTATGTGAATGTACGTCACCTATACCATCGGAGAGGTAGGTGAGAAACCGAGAGACAGGGAAGAAAAGCAAGCAAGATGGGTTCCAGCATGTTGGCAGAAGAATGCACCATCGTAAAGATGTTGCAGCATATTTTAAAGAAAATGGGGGGTGTGTATGAGAAGTACCCCTTGGTACTTTTATTAGCATGGCTAAAAAGTAAAGGCGTAGCAGCAGATGCACAGACAGCATTCCTTATAGCTCTAAGATGGGAGAAGTTTTGTGGGACGCAGCCACCAAGGGCAACGATACCATCACAAAACTCCTGACAACGTGGCAATTGGTTATTGACTCTTTAAAACAACTTAAGACAGATCGTGTGGCTCAGGCAACTGCGGTTGCAGCCACCGCTGCAGTAGTAACTCATCAAGAAATGACTTGGAAAGTACAGTTTTGCAGCAGCACCAGTCCTCCCCCACGGCTCTCCTAATGGATTTGCCGGTCACCACTTCACCACCTCACCTCCCTGGGTTTGTAGCTCCAGTTCAACAACAGGCTGACCCACCACTCATCAACTTGAGTGGAGACGAGTTCCCTGCCAGTAGCACGGCAAACACTACAACCTATGATCCTGTAGCACTGGCAACACCTGCAACAAAAGGCAGCAGCTGAGGGAGCGAGCGCAGTTGCTGCCGCTCTGTGGATTCCAGCGAGACACGTGTGCCCTGTGTTGGCTCCTGCTTGCAATAACGTGTGTGACACTGCTCGGACACCCACAACACCACATTCGTCTTGACTTTTTAAATTGTAATGGCTAGCTCACTCGGCAGGGCAGCTGGGGGGCCTTGCCCATTTGGTAGGCTCTCCTTCTTTCACTCCAACAACTCAGCCATAACAATCTGGAAGTTACGCCACATTTTTATACGCACCTTTGTGTTAAAATAATTAAAAACTTATTACTTGTTCCATATGCTATATGGAAATACAATTGTTAAATTGCTGTATGAATAGACACAGTGAGAGTAAGGGCTGTACACGTGTGTGTGTGTATGAGCACTTGCACATGCATCTGTATGGTGTAACAAACATACATTGTGCATAATGCGTAATGGATATTAAACACAGAGCTTTCTAACAGTAAAATATGTAACTATAGACACATGAATATAAACCTAGATTATTAAAGCCTGTTAAGCACACTGTATGAATATATATTTATATTATTTATAGCTGTATATGCAACAGTATACAGACATCTAGATACACAGAGGGTGCAGGCATACGGATGTATTATGACAAATTGTGTGCATAACACACAGCATTTATCATATAAAAAAACCCCTTTAAAACAATGAAAAACTTTAAAAAATATATATTTTAAAGCCATATTCAATTAGTAAATTCTAATGATATGGGGTGTGATGTGTATTATAGCAAATATGGTGTGTATGTATAAAAAAATATAATCATAGTAAATGCTGCTAAATACATGCAGTGATTGCATACAGTGTGGTTATCCAATTTAAACCAATATGGATCTACAGCTATAAAGAAAGCTCTGTATGCATCTATATATCTATGTGTGTCTGTTGAAACAGATACACTTTGTATCTCATTAAAGCCAGCATTTATA
>NW_009923305.1:0-7103 GCF_000696875.1 Nestor notabilis
CCTGCTCTGGACACTGCTCACCCATGCCAAGGCAGGAGTGTGGTAGAATAGGAGGAGTTGGCGAGGAGTTGCTCTGCTCAACAGACCCACCTGGATTTAACTGCGTGGGAAAAAGAGAAAGCAAGAGAAAAAGCTCAAGTTAGAGCTGACGAAAGACATCACACCAAGACAGCCAGAGAACCCTGCCTTCTCCCCACCTGGTGCCCCTCACCCTGCATGGCTCAGCTCCTCTATGCAGCTACAGATACTGCTAGGAAGCTTTCTCCATGCTTCTCCCAGTAACTATGCTCAGCAGATAACTACTGTGTGCATTGGTTTGTGGGCATCTTTCAGCTGTGTTATTTGGCTGACAAGCACCTTAAAACATGCACAAGAAGAAAAAAGCACCTTAGCAATGCAGCACAAAGCTTGTGAGAAGCGGAAGGTAGATGGGCTGAGCTGCTGCAGGCCAAGCCCTGGTCATCTCCAGCCCCAGGGTGCTCAAGAAAAGGCTGCAGAGAAACAGGAAGCCCAACACTGGGTGTGAATTTCAGGCTTCCAGACTTGTTTATAGCCATCAGTTCTGCTTCACTCCTCTGTTATTGTCTAATTTACAGCTGATTCAAGAACAGCAAGGGCTATGGCATCTTCCAGCCAGGGCAAAAAGAAGAGTCTTCTTCCACAGAGCTCATCTCCCTTTACAGGATCATCAAGGGAGCCATATCATATCACATGTCAATGACAATGCCCAGCCTGAGCTTACCTTTAAAGTAATTTTTTCTTTTTCCTATTTGGTTATAAGTGGTTCCCAAGTCCTACACAGTGTCCCTGTGTCAAATCCAGATTTTAATGCTAGAAGTAGCCCCCAAGCAGTTAAAGGATGTTTTAAAAAGTTAAAGCTTGTTTTAAAATGTAGGCTCACATTGAATTCTGAGCCACAACAGCAGAGGTCAAAGCCCAGCCCAGCCAAATGAGCTGCTCCAGATAAGAGCATGTTGTTCCTATAGGAATTTTTCACACATTAAAAGTTATAGGAAGTTTTTGGGACAGCGCTGAACATATACATCATTTTTGCTAATTTTAAATCTGACAGATAAGTACCCCAGCAGAGAGCTTAAAATACAGCTAAAAATTCTTGTAGACTCCAAGAAGTTTCTCCTGCAACTCAAAGTTGCAAACAACCCTTTTTGTGTGAGCCTTATACCTGAAGCACCTTATCCATGAAGCAACTTGTAACTGGAGCACCTCATACCTTCAGCACCTTATATCTTAAGAACCTAACACCTTAGGAACCGTATACCTTTACACTCACTGCCCCATTTCAAATAGAACTTCACCATAAGTTTCTTCACCCAGTGTCAGCGAGGTTTGCTCTTGCACAGCCATCAAAATAGAGTATTGAACATTCAGTTCATAGTCTGTGCCCATTGTTTGCTATTTTAATGAGAAAAAAGGAGTGAACTCCCCACACAGAGAATCAGACTTGATGCCACAGATGCCAAAGACCATGGTGCGTAGGGTGACCCTTCGCAGCCCACAAACACTTCTCACTGCTTTCTCTCCCTGTGTGTCCCTGCCAAAAAGACACTTCAAGATGCTGTTTCTGCTCCCCCTTCACTGCAAAGGCTGCCGAGGGCCTGGCTGGGAAGGCAGCCCTAGAGATGGCAGTGAAGATGTTAGAGCTGCTTGGTTTCAGCTGCAGCTGAGTGAGGTTTTCAGAGTGCCCAGCAGGTCCCGTAGTTACTGTCTATTCTTATATCAACCCGTGCAGTTTAAGTTCTTTCAATTCTCCTCCCTATCCTGGGCAGCAGATAAAGAGGAAGGAGAAAATGCAGAGAGCTCAAGAAGGGTACTCCTCACACCAAACCCCCCAGGACTTACCCAGGAAGTCCAGGAGCCACAACAGCAGCCTGCCAGCGCCAGGCAGCCAGTGTGCTCGTACCTCGGCTCCCTTGTTGATCCTCTCAAAAGCACTGATCCACTCACAAGCACGCTCAATAAACAAGCTTTGTGCCACTCACAAGCGCTCTTACCTCACAAGCACTCTTCACTCACAAACTCTGCTCCACTCACAAGCACTATTCTTTCACAAGCACTCCACTCAGAAGCATAGCTCCTCTCTCAAGCCCTCTCCACACACAAGCGCTGCTCCACTCGCAAGCACTCTTCACTCACAGGCACCGCTCCTCTCTCAAGCACTCTCTAAACACAAGCGGTGCTCCACTCACACACACTTCACTCACAAGCACTCTTCACTTCCAAGCACTTTTCCACGCATAACCAGTGCTCCAGTCACAAGCAGTCTCCAGGCACAAGCAGTGCCACACTCTCAAGCACCGCCCTCCGCTCCCTCTCAGCCTCACTCACAAGCGCTGCCCGCCGTTACAGGCGCTGTCGTTATAAAGGCAAATGCTGAGGTAGCGCCCTCACTCTTGGAGCTGGGTCCGCCTCTGAAGCCTCCGGGCCAAGGTCAGCAAAGGAGACTTCACACACTTGTTCCCGTGTCTTGTTCGCTTGCGGCTGGGGCCGATGTGGTGCTGAGAAGTGAGCCTCTGGTTCGTGGGGTGCAACTCCGGCAAGCGCAGGCAGCACGAGTTGTTGCGTTGCTCGCACAGCAGGGGGAGCTTCAGCTCTGCTGGTTGGAAAGCTGAAATGAAACCACACAGAAGCGCCAGAGTTGGAAGGGACCCCTGGAAAGCATCTGGTCCAACCCCCTCCAAGGCAGGGCCACCTAGAGCAGGTTACACAGGAACGCGTCCAGGCGGGTTTGGGAGCCCCACAGGCTAGGGGGAGAACAAATTTCAGCAGCTCACCACCTCAGAAAACAACGGTCATCCAAACCCAGGACTCCCTGCAGCCTGGTGTTTGACACCCATGGTCCACAAAAGCCCACTGTTCTCTTTGGGGGACACCCAGCAGTATCTCCTTCTGAGGGGTGGTCTTGATGCTAACCCTTACCACGTTATCCTATTTCACCCAAGGCCGGAGTGAAGGGAAGAAAATAAAGCGGAAACCAGCTCTGACTTGTAGGGGGATTCCCTCGAACAACATCTGGTCAGAAGTCCACTCACAAAACTAAAACAAACTTTACATTCGCTTTCCCACATGACTGGCATCTTGACGCTGCAGTGTTTTTGAGGAAGAAAGGGAAAATACCACAACAGGGAAAACATAAATAGAAGCCCTTGAAAAAATTGCTACTCTGGCAAATACTCCAGTGGCAGCTGTGATCCGGCTTTCCTCCCAAAAGCAGAGAGTTGCTGCGAGTGGATACTTTAGCCTCCTCTGCCTTGCATCCCACGGGTAGTGCATTGTCCTGGATAAGAAGATTCCAGCTGCCAGCAGGTCCAGCTTACAGCCTCAAAGCATGCACAGTTCCAGGAGCCCAGCTGCCTGTCCTGGGGAGCACCAGCAAAGCACTAGTGCAGAACGGGGAGGCTCTCATCACAGGTTTATCCCTTGAATGAGAGAGACTTCAGGTTGAAGCTTGTTGCCGTGAGGATGCCACCTCCTACCTTGCACATGTCATCTTTCCTGTAGGTTATGAGATCTTTGGGCTTAGTACAGAGAAATCTGAAGCAGGGACTGGCACTTTCGCTTAGGTCATTTTAGAGCGGAAGGAACCACAGGCGATCACCCATATGCATTCAAAGCAGGGCTAAGTTGTTCCTACCAAGCTGCTCCACATTGTAGAGGACGATGAGGGCTTTGTAGGGCCGAGAAAGTGCGTAGAATGAGAGAAGCTTGAGCCTGGTGGCTGGTGCCCTCACCTAGGCTCTTCTGATTTTGGGGCCTACAAGGATACATAGCAAAGATACATTCTTCCCTCTTGTGCATATTTATATTTATACAGTCATAGGTCCCTAAAGTACTCGTGAAAGACTCAAGAAAATGATGGGTTTTCCTCCTTTCCTGACTGAGTACCCAATGAAACTTGCCTATGTTTTCCCTTCCTCAGTCGCCAAGTCAATCTTTAATGCTTTCTTCCTACTATCTCATACTTAGGACACTCTTCTGAAAGTTTGAATTATTTTTTTTTGAGGTGAGAACTAAACCCTGTTCCTCTGCCAGTCCTGGGAACAATACACTGGAGCCTCCATGCTTCTCCTCCATGGCTTCTACACCATGGGCAAAGGACAGAAAATACCAGGATTTGTGCATAAAATGTAGTTCGTTTGCTTTCATTATCCTTGACTCATTCTCAAGTGAATCACACTGTAAGGAACTGTTAAAAGACATCTGACAGAATGTCTTTGCAACATTGCCATTATCATCACTTCCACAGGGGGGTAAAATGAGTGACACCAACGTTAGATCTCTGATCTAATAGAACCATAGTTACTGAGTAAATAAGTTCACAAACAACAAAAAAGAAAACCTTCATACCAAAATAGTTTTTACTGGAAAGAGCATTTTCAGCACAGAGGAAGTGAGTGGCTTTTGCTGTTTGCATGAGGGATCCCCACGATGTGCTGATACAATACAGAATTTCTTGGAATTACTAAACCTGAGATTACAGAAGAGAAAGAAAACCAAAACAAAACCAAAAAACCCAAGAAGAAAACAAAACACAGAACTGCTTAGGAAACAGAATTTTCAATTTCATGAAAATGTTGGGGGTTTGTTGGATTTTTTTGGGATGTTTTTTTAGCATACCAGGATGTTGTTTAACAACTCTACAAATACACAGAACAGTGTAAAACTAAATCAGATCTGCACATCTGGGCCACGGGTTTGTTCTTCTCTAAGGCTGTGATACCTGGTGCCTGCTTTGTATTACATGGCATTTCAAAATGTCCACAGAACTTGACGAAGAGTACCAGTTGCATCCTGCTACACAGAGTAGTGCTTATTGTCAGAATTGTAAATAAAAAATGTAAACAAGTGTTCACTGGTTTTCTTTAGGTGCTCCAATTTGTTTTACCTTAATAAATTAGTCAATTACACAATTATCCTGTTGCCCTGGAGGCTTGTATGGACGTATCACTGTCTATTGGTATTTTGCAAGTTTATTTCCTTTCTTGTTTGAGGGATTATCCGGATCACTGGAATTTGTGGGTGCAATGAAGAAGGAGTAGGCCCGCTGCAGTCTACGGGCTTTTACAGTCTGTGAAACATCTTGAGTCTAGTGCTGGGATTGGAAAGATGAAGAGTGGGCTGGAAGCCAGGACTTGGCTGTTTGTATTGCACCTTTCATTCTTAGAGAACTGACTGGGCTGACAAACTCAATCACATATTTCAAGAGACACTAGGAACCTACTTCTCTGACAAGAAGCCAGCTTGACCATGGAGCCAAGTATTTCAGGATCAGAATGCATCTGTGTATGTGTCTCTGGGACAATAGAGAGGGGGCAGGGATTCAGTAGCCATCTAGGCCAGCCAGCTGATGCTGCCTAACTTTCCTGTGAGAATTGGACAAATTTTTCTCACGAGTGACTTAGAAATAAAAAAGATCTTCTGCCTAAAACAGCCCCAAAGCCTTTGGCTGGAGAAAACTGGGGCAAGGAAACAACTGCTATTGCAAATAATTGCAAAGGAAGATAATGTTTGATGCTTTTGGAAGGATCTTTGGTTATCTTTCTGATCAGACTGAACCCATTTCTTCATTTTATTGTTCAAATAAAGCAGCTGTAGAATAGTGCCTGGACAGGTAATGTTCCTTCACTCACAGAATCACAGATTCAACTCGGTTTGAAAATACCTTTAAGATGATCAAGTCCAATCATTCCCCCAGCACTGCCAAGTCCACCACTAAACCGTATCACGGAGGGCCTCATCTACACAGTTTTTGAAGACTTCCAGGGATGGTGATTCCACCACTGCCCTGGGCAGCCTGTTCCAATGCCTGATATTCTTGCCATTTAAGACAGTCAAGGGCAAAACTACCTTGTTCATCTTCAGGAAGGACCAACATGTGCCAGTGAGACTTAAGAAACAGGCATGCTGTTACCTGAAAGTTTTAATGCAGCCAGGGAGGTGGTACCACCACCTCATGAACGTCATGTGACTGACTCCTGATTGCATTTTTGGTTCTTCACTTACATTTCTCCATCTGTTTACACCAAAGCAGTAAAGTTTTTTATTCTGAGATCCATTTGAAGTATTTGCATGCTTATGATACTGGTGCATTACTAAGATCATGCTTTTATTTCCTGTAGTGTCTGAAAATGCACTCTCCAAAGCTAAAGTGAAGTGTCCCCCTGCCCTAAGAAATGTACAGTCTGAGTGTATTATGGTGATATGGTCACCAGTTACATCTTAGCCTGACTTCCCTCTCACTTTGCAGAAGTAATCCATTGCTTTATGGTCTTCTAGCAGTTACTGCTGAAGTTAGAAATACAGGAAACAGACACAATGCAGCAGGAAAATACACAGATGCAAAACTGGTATGAATCTTCCCAGCACGGACTTACTGTGAAGTCTTGGACAAATCAGTGTCCCTAGTCAGAATTTAGTAGACAGACCTAGGTGGTGAGGATAAAGCCCTGTAACTGTCACTTCCTGGGACTGGTTTCACTCGTTGATCTCTGAAATGAGAAGTTTGCCACCTGATTGGACTGAGAGGGCTCAACAGAGAGGCAGTACACAGGTGGAGTTTCAGATGGCAAAGCAAGGGTGGGTTGCCATGTTGGTGGCATTGTTTTGGAGGTCACCATGTGCAGGTGATGCCCAGCACCAGCTTTCTGTTCCGGCACTTTAGGGTTAGGAGCAGGGCCTGGACATTTGCATGTACCGAGCCGGTCTGTGGGCTGCCTGAGAGTGCTGCCCTGAGTGCAGTATGCAGATGGAGTTTTACGTGACAAAGCAAAGGTGGATTTCCATGTTGGTGGCACTGTTTTGAAGGTCACCGTGTGTAGGTGACGCCCAGCTCCTGGCTTCTGTCTTGGCACATTAAAGTCATAGAAGCACAGAATCAACTAGGTTGGAAATGACCTTTAAGATCATCAAGTCCAACCGTTCCCCCAGCACTGCCAAGACCACCCTCTGTCACCGAGGGCCTCATCCACCGTGTGTGAACGCTTTCAGGGACGGTGATTCCACCTCTGCCCTGGGCAGCCTGTTCTAACGCCTGAGCACTTTTCAGTAAAGAATATTCTCCTAATATCCAGTCTAAACCTCCTCTG
>NW_009923306.1:0-1821 GCF_000696875.1 Nestor notabilis
AGCTGCACCAACCCCGGCAACAGGCACTGCACCCACTCCAACCCTAGTGGCAAACACTGCAGCCACTGCAACCACAGTGGTAGACACTGCAGCTAAACCAAATGGCCAATTCGTGACACTATTGGTTGCCCCTGTAAGCAAGGTGAAAAGCAAATGAGAGGCACAAACAGCAAGCCGCGAAGTGAAGAAAGATGAAGTCCCAATGCACTTATTACAGGGGACAGCATCCAAATAGTTACTACTACATGGATCAGAGGAAGAAAAAGAAGAGGTGACTTGTCGACCCCAGACCTTGACTGATCTGCAGAATACGTGAAAAGATTTCACCCATCCCCCAGGGGAGCACATCATCACCTGGTTGCTCCGATGCTGGGACAATGGGTCACAAACTAGAAAGTAGGGAAGCCAAGCAGCTGGGATCACTTGCTAGGGAAGGAGGAACTGACAAAGCAATTGCAAAAGAGAAGCAAGCCCTCAGCCTTTGGAGGCAGCTCTTGGCAGCTGTGAGGGAAAGGTTTCCGTACAAGGACGATGTTATAATCAAGAGAGGCATCCAGTCCCTGAGGGAATCAGCCATTGTAGAGATGATCTATCATAGGCCGGATGCCAGGGATGCATCCGTAGATCCAGATGAGGTTGAATGTACACAACCCATGTGGCGGAAACTTACATGGAGTGCACCATCATCATATGCCCACTCATTGGCAGCACTGACTTGGAATGACATAGCACCACCAACAGCGGATGAACTGATTTGTCAGTTCTGAGAGTGTGGAGACAATCTCACCCCTTCCATCATTTCAGCTGTGGAAAAACTGTCCCAGGAGTGCAAACAACTGAGAGACAATTTACCCGATCTATCCAGCTCCCCATGTGTACCAGCCTATATCTCAACTATTAACAGAAGGCATCCTACTGATCGAGAGAGAAAACATAGGAGGTACACACCACGAGCCACGCTATGGTTTTACCTGTGGGATCACAGAGAAGACATGGGAAAGTGGGACAGAAAACCCACCTCAGTTCCGGTGAACTGAAGAGGAGAGCAACGGTCAAGGATAATCCTCCCATGATAGCTGCTGCTCCAGTCTCTGGTAAGCAGTTTCCCAGATGGAGTGGAAGAGCTGATTTTACTCCAGCTCCTGTGATAAGGAGTATTAATCCCTTTCTATTGTGATCACTGTTAGGGGGCCCTGCCTCCAGCCAGGTGGAGAGGGACAATCAGGTTTATTGGACTCTGTGGATCAGATGGCCTGGCACATCAGTCCCACAGAAGTATAAGGTTCTAGTAGATACCAGTGCGCAATGTACCCTGATGCCATCAAGGTATCAAGGGGTGGAAGCCATTTATATTTCTGGAGTGACAGGAGGATCCCAAGAGTTGACTGTACTGGAGGCTGAAATCAGCCTGACTGGGAGGAAGTGGCAAAAGCACCCCATTGTGACTCGTCCAGAGGCTCCATGCATCCTTGGCATAGACTATCTCAGGAGAGGGTACTTCAAAGACCCCACAAGGTTACCAATGGGCTTTTGGTATTGCTGCCTTGGAGACACAGGAAATTAAGTAGCTGTCTACCTTGCCTGGTCTCTCAGAGGATCCTTCTGTTGTGGGGTTGCTGAAAGTTGAAGAACAACTTGATTGGCACTGAAGCACACCTTCTCCTGCCACCCTGGTTGCCTGTGCTGGGCTGGATGTTCAAAGGCAGGGTCTCCTCTACACAACATGTGACTGATGCTACATGGAGTAAGTGGGCTGCACTAATTACACAATGAGCTCGAATAGGAAATCCCAGTTGTCCAGGAATTCTAGAAGTCATCATG
>NW_009923307.1:0-4908 GCF_000696875.1 Nestor notabilis
CTGTGGACATGGAGACAGCACTGCTGTTTTCTGTGTGTAGGCTGGACACAAGCAGGAAGCTGTGGCTGCCCCATCCCTGGCAGTGTTTAAGGCCAGCTTGGACACCAGGGCTTGGAACAACCTGCTCTAGTAGAAGGTGTCCCTGCCCATGGCAGGGGTTGGGGATGGATGAGCTATAAGGTCCCTTCCAACACAAACCATTCCTTGATTCTATGAGAAGGGATCCTCATTTCCCCACACCCTTGACTCAGAACACCATTTCAGCCCAGTCTGGGCCACTGGATTCTGTCCCCACAACACTGTAGAATGTCAGTCTTTTGCCAGGCCCCTGCCCAGCCATGGGACTTTTCTGAGCAGCCTTGGTGCACTTATGATCCTCTAAAGTACTTCTTGCTATAAGATGACTGAAGCTGATGGGTAAAGCATTCTCCAAGTTCTGCCCTTGAAACACTGAGTTACTAACCCCCAGTATATGCTGGGGAAGGTTCTATTCTCCTGAGCTTTTCTGAGATGCAGCATCCTGTCAAGTTATGGGCAAATGGACACAACATGGGCAAATGGACACACTGAAATAGGGGCAAATTTGACCGTGTGGTTTTACCTTGGTTTTTGGTTTGGTTTTTGAATTGTTTTCTTACATTTGGGTTGTGAATGCAAGTGCCTTTTACTTAGGACCTTGAACACAAGACTGAGATAATGGGTAAGAGATAATTAAGAGATAATTAGCACAATCACAGTAAGTCATCCAACAGCCTGAGCCATCTGATATGACACAGAGTCTTTGCATACTTCATAGGTAACCTTTCAGAGAGCATTTCGTGCTTCAGCAGTGCAAAAAATAGCAGTGCAGAAGTGGAAAACAATATCTTTTCTTGACAACAGCTGATCTACATTTTTCCTTGTCTTTCACCTGTTTCTTTGCCATATCCTGTTTCCAAATGCATTAGAAAGACCCTGAAGTTATTGGCACTTTGGAGAGTGCCAGGAGTGCCCAACTGGGCAGCATTATATGTGGAATGGACAGTACATCATTGTTTATGTGACTGTTACTCTGATGGAGTAAATACTGCACTGGGCAGACAAGAGGAGCAAAAGTAGATGGTAAAAGGAAGCAGTACATAGGATGAAGCTGAGACTGATTGTTTTTCATAGGTGGCATCAAATCTTTGAAATATGTGATGTTTTACACTTTTATATTGAAAAGTGTAGCAGATTTACCACTCAAATAACAAAGCTGGATACTACTAGTGCAATGAACAAAAATGGTATTTCTAGGTAGCATTTCATCACATCACAAAAGGTGAAATAGCTTGTTCTTTAAAAATAGCCATGGCTCTAACTTAATTTTTTTAGCTGATCATGCTTTTTCTCTCAGTGTGGGAATAACACTTTTATATTGAAAAGTGTAGCAGATTTACCACTCAAATAACAAAGCTGGATACTACTAGTGCAATGAACAAAAATGGTATTTCTAGGTAGCATTTCATCACATCACAAAAGGTGAAATAGCTTGTTCTTTAAAAATAGCCATGGCTCTAACTTAATTTTTTTAGCTGATCATGCTTTTTCTCTCAGTGTGGGAATATTTTAACCTCATCTTTACAGTACTTCAACTTTATCTGTATTCAAAATAGAAGCAGAAGTACTGGAATACTGAGAATACATACAAAAGAGTTAACATAATGCATTCAGACGTCTAATTTTTATCTGTCCCTAAGCAATTATGTCAATCTTTTTTAATGAGCAGGGCTCCTTGTAGTATTTTCTGCTGGATAGGCTGGATAAAGGTAATCACAGTGGCACCGGTCCAGTTCAGTGGTTTTCAAGCTGAGCAGAAGTTGGGCCATAGAGACATGCTGTGGAGAAGCATAAAACACTGTATTGTGGAGGGTGCAGCTCATGCTTCTGTTGCTGTTACTTGTATTATTCAGAGTAGATGGGGTATTTTATCCTCTGAAGAAGTAACTCATGCACACAACAGTCTGAAAATTGATGATCAGTGAGGCTAAACATTGAATCCAGAGCCAGGACCTTCCAGCAGTGAAGATGTCTTGGCAGGATGCCTTGGTGAAATTGCTAACCCTCCTGTGTTGTAGTTGTATGTTTTTATTTTGGGGGTAATCACTAATACCTGGTTCTTGGGTATGGTTGGAATTAGTTCATGTTTGCCTAGCACTTCAGGGAAATAAAATATTTGCTGAAGATGTTGATTTATCTGATGATTCTGAGGAGGAACTCACTATAAACATCGTGAAAGCAAGCTCTGAAGATGAGAAGCTTGGATGTATCTAGATATCAGCTTGTCTTGGCACTTGACCTCTCTTCCCCAATATATGCTATATGACCTAGAGTGAGGCATCCCTGTCCACGGCAGGGGAGTTGGAACTAGATGATCTTAAGATCCTTTCTAACCTTAACTATTCCGTGAGTCTATGCTGCTGTTCCTCAGGGACCTGTGGTCTCTCTTTCTCCATCTGCTTTCTGCTCCCCTTCCACTCAGCCTGCCTGCTGCCCTTTGTGTTTTTCTCTTTACTGTGAAGTTTAATTCTTCTTTGCCTAGGGCAAAGTCTTAACAAATTGTTGTAAATAGCATTACCCCTTTACATTAATAGCAGAATGATTTCTCTTGGTTTGCTATTATTTAGCCTGACTTAAACAAGCTTGTGGCGTATAATTACTTATTCTGGTCATTAAATCCCTGTTAATAATGTACTGTACTAGATGCCACCTGTCTATTCAGAGATACTTCTGTCTGCTGAGTCATAAGTCACTGTGTCAGTAGTGACTTATGGTAGGTTCATGTGTGTGTTACAGATGTGAATCTGGGATGAGACAGGACAGGCCGCATCTCATCACTTCTCTTAGCCCAGAGAAGCTGTGGGAAGGCAAGTGAATTCTCACAAGGGAAATAAAGTGTCATTGAACAAGCAGGGTTGGGAGATGGTGAAATTCATGTCACCATCTAGACCAATTTATGCAAGAAATAAGCTGAACATCTTTATTGATTTGGGAAGCCCTTCATTAGGAGTGACAGTGTATTCTTCATTAGCTATTTTTTACGATGAGATTTCTCTTTATGAAGAAGATGCTGTAGCAGATCCAGGATTTAAGCAAGGCTCTCTTTGGAGCAATGGGAAAGGAGATCAGGCCCATGACCTGAATCTGCCTCGCAGGGCACAAACCTGGAGGTTGTAGAGGTCGTGCTCAGGAAAAGAGCAATTTTCACCACAAAAACTCCCTGTTGAGAATGATTTCTTTGTTTATGACCTATATTATGCAAAAATTCAGCTCAAATCACCAGAACGGTTGGGTCTGCTTCAGCATTTATAATATATCTGAAGATTTGCAGCTCTGTGAATGCTGTCCAAAACTCACACATCGTAGGGACTCGCAAGTGACAAAACCCTGAGGCGGGATCATATTTGTAAACATAAACTTTACCCTGGACTCCCTCTGGGGCTTTTCTCTGTGATTCTTTCTCCCTGTGGAACACAGGCTTAAAAAGAAGCAGTGCTTTGATAAGAATTCTTCTCAATTGAATTTTGGGAACCAGTCTCCTCAAGCTGCCAAAAGGAATCAGCAAAATAACTTCATTCAGGCTCCTAAAGCTTTTCCACTGGTCTCTCACAAATGCCAGCTTTTTCAGACACCTGTAGTAGAGATGTTGGGTGGATTTCTTGCTGGTTTACGTTGCTCGCTTTTTGTTCCTTTAAAAATAACATTTGTCTTGATATCTAGAAGATATTATTGGTCAAGTCAGAACCTCTTCCAAAAACATTACCTAAAAATATCCAGTGATATCCAAGAAGAAACCAGACTGAGAAAGCAGAAACATTTCATTTTATCCATAAAGAATCCATTGGGAGACCTTTATTGAAGGACTTGAGCAGTAACTTGTGCAGTAAGTGAAGGAGAATACATCATTTCCCCTGGAAGACAGGAAAATTGAATAGAAGTTCCCTCTCAAAGGTTAGGACAGCCTGGATAGCTCATCAGCTGGATAACCACGTGATAGACCCAGAGGCAACTTCAGAACTGTCATCTAAGCTAATATCAGTGGAACTAGCTAAGGAGTCAGCTGCTGAAGGTAACAGACCACTTTCCACATGGGCATCTGGTTATTGCAGCAGGCAGTTTAATGCTGCCCATCTGTGCTGCCTGTCCTCTACCCAAGCAGGTAGTAAAGTAGAGGAGTCTCCTGTTCGGGGAGACTTCAAAAAGTGGATGGGTTTTAGTATGTAAGTAGTTGCTAGGCAGGTGATGAAGAAAAACCTTCCACGTGAGTCATGGAAATGCACTGAAGCAAGTAAGCAGCTTGGGTACAACTCAGGAATTGTACATGTTTGTCCATTTAACATGCTCAGCGGCTGTTGGTAGATTCCTTGTGTAAAGAATGAAGACAAGAGTAATAGTGCAAAAGCAGACGTGCCCTGTTTGTCCAGTATGACCTTGGGTAGAGAAACTGCAGGGCACGGGGTGACCGTGCATCCCATGAGTCACAGGAACTGGCTGGATGCCTGTTCTCAGCCTGGGGTGGACACAAGGTTAAATACCGTCTCTGAAGCATTTATGAAGATTTATCCAAGCGTGTTAGCATGCCTCTTGCAGCAAGTGTGTTTGGCTTCACATTTGTGGTGAGGACGGAGTGCATGCCTAGGCAGGTACTGCTGCAGGTGCTAACTCGCTGATGTATAGCAATTCTATTGTGTCTGTCCTCTGAGAAGAAACATCTCTGAGTCTTTTCTCTTGGTGGAGAAGACCCTTTTCTAACAGTATAAATGATTCTTTCAGACTTTGGGAATATGTTTCAGTTAGTTAATGAACTCAACATGACTGACTGTGTGTTGGGTGCACCCCCAGAGCGTGAGCAGCAGCTCAGGGAGGGGATCCTGGCCCTCTCCTGTGCTC
>NW_009923307.1:4982-12345 GCF_000696875.1 Nestor notabilis
CCGGGAGCTGCTGCGAGGGCTGGAGCAGCTCTGCTCTGGAGCCAGGCTGAGAGAGCTGGGCTGGGGCAGCTGGAGAAGAGAAGGCTCCTGAAGGGGACACCTTAGAGCAGCTCCAGTGCCTAAAGGGGCTCCAGGAAACCTGGAGAGGGGCTTGGACAAGGGATGGAGGGACAGGACAAGGGCAATGGCTTGAACTTGCCAGAGGGGAGATTGAGCTGAGCTCTGAGGCAGAAGCTCTTCCCTGTGAGGGTGCTGAGGCGCTGGCACAGGGTGCCCAGAGAAGCTGTGGCTGCCCCATCCCTGGCAGTGTTCAAGGGCAGGTTGGACACAGGGGCTTGGAGCGACCTGCTCTAGTGGAAGGTGTCCCTGCCCATGGGACAGGGTATTCTGTTCACAGGACAAAAAACCAAAAGCCTTTAAATGTGTCCAGAACCTGCAGTTTCGATGATCATTTCTCAGTACTTGAAACAAGAACTACTTGTTCTGTAGGGGACTGAAGTAGGAGAGAATTTTTAGACAGGTTTGGATTCCTGTGCTCAGCTCACTCATGCTTTCCTTCACCCTTCAATCTTTCCCTTTTTTGGCAGAGAAAGCTCAGAATCTCCTGCATGCAGGTTAGCAAGCCAGTGCAAATGGTGACTGCTGGATGTCTCCTCTTAAAATGGGTAAGGAGTAGTTTAGAACTGCATTTCCATCATTTTCTTTTCTTTGTCTGGGTTTTCGTTTGGATCGAACTTTCCCAAATGTATTATTTTTGAAGCATGTTCTCATCTTAAGACCTGCTTGAAATTTGTGAAGAACTTCATAGTAGGACAGAAGGATGGAGAGCTGGACAGTTTGTAGTGTCTGATCTCTTCTTCTCAGGAAACCAGGGTAAAAAAGAAAAAGCTAGTTCTTTGGAAGCCTTGCACTGACTCCTTGGACAGCTTTCTGCAGTCTTAGATTAGTCAGGATAAACCCCTAGATAATATATAGGAGGAGCAGTGAGTTGTGAAATGCAAAATCTTTCTGCACAGGCCAATTAGTGTTTTGCTTCTGCATTATTTATAGAAGCTCAGTTGAACTTGATGGATAAATATTCTCCCTATAAACCCGTGCTTGTTATGTACACTACTTTTGTTGCATATTGTGAAGGTCATGTCTAATATCTGCTCTTAAATGGGCCTCTTTGCTGCGTATTCTCTATTGTACTGTTACACCCGTGTGTTCATTGTACAGACTTGTTTCTTGGCCAGATCCATCCTTTGCCTTTCTGTAGAGGAAATTATGTTTAATCAGTTTTATACCAATATCCTGCCTGCAGATAGCTGGGTTTAAAAATAGACTGGCTCTGCTGTGTAAAGATGAGATACCTGAAATCATCCGTAGGGGACAACTGGGATTGCTTTAAATAACGGGACAGTGCCAGCATAGCCTTAACTATGAATCGGAAGAGTGTACTCAGGGGCTTTAAAGCAAGCAGGACAAATCAGTCTCAGCTTTGTTAGACTTGCCAATTAGAGCTTTACGATGTTGTTTTCCCCCTTAAGCCACAGAGAGGTGTCTATTTGAGAATCCTGTAGCCCCTTTCACGGCGTCTTAGTGTCTCACATACACAAATCCACCCTTTTGCTATCTCATGGAGGCTTCAGGCATGTCATCTTTTAGTTTTCATGCTGCATTAAGAGCTGGGTGGGATAGACTTGCCTAAAGTCATTCCAAGGAGTCTTGCTGGCACTTGGAATTGAGTATAGGGTTATGGGTCTCAACCCAGTGCTATCGCCTCTCCACATGGCCTCTTTTAGTGTTGGGATGGCTCATTGCTACTGAGCTTTTATCTGGCAGTGAGAAGAGGCATCGTAATGGGTTTGATGTATTTATTTTTGCTGCCTGTCTTTTCATTCTATAGCACTTCTGTGTCTATGCTGGATCTTGAGTCCTTAATGAAGTTAAGAAGCATGAGTGATTGGGATGCAGGATGGGAATGATTAGCATTCTTCTGTAACAAAAGCTTGAGTGAAAATGTCACTTTAAGCTCATTTCCACAGTATTGTTATGCAAAACAATGGAAAGAGCCCGTTCATTCTGATTTTGGGATGGAGAACAGTTGTTTCCAGTTTGTCTACCAATAGGATAAATCCAGCCCCAGATGTCTAGATCAAAGCCTAACTCTTAAACCCACACACGATTAAAAAAACCTTGGACTAGAAAGATGTATTTTAAGAGTTCCCTTCCTCAGAAGCCTTTCTGTTGTTTTTCCTTTTTGTATTCCAGATGCTCATTTGTGGGGAAATGTTATAAACAGGGCATCTGCTGCCAGTGATTTTGGAAATTGCTGCTATTTGTCGGCAGCTTCTTGTTGCAAATTGCACAAAATAATTTCTCTGTGTATTGAAATATCTCTCCCAAGATGTTCTTGCTACTCCAGCTGAATGCCAGGCTCTTGCTGTCAGCCTTCCATACCTGAGGAAGCTGCCTGCTGCCTTCTGACCGCTGGTAATACCTGGTTGGGAATTCTCAGGTGTTCTTCTCCAGAATCTTACAGAGCAGTGTATACACTGGGAAGGAAACAGAAGGCCTGTGCACCTCCCTGAATGGTAGGCTGACAGTGCAGACTTCATTTCATTTGAAGTCTTGTCTTAAACTCAACGTTAGTATCACTTGGCTGGAGGTAAGCACTGAGACAGTGATCTAAAACAAAAGCAGGACACTTGTTAGGCAGATCTGCCTTTATTTTAACACAGATCTAGCTATTTAATGCTACATATGTTTGAAACTGTGGGAACAGTAGAGGAGAAAACCTGTCTTCAGAGTTGTTTTTAAGAAGAGATGAGCTTTAATGGCTTTAAATGGCTTGAACCTGCCAGAGGGAGACTGAGCTGAGCTCTGAGGCAGAAGCTCTTCCCTGGGAGGGTGCTGAGGCACTGGCACAGGGTGCCCAGAGAAGCTGTGGCTGCCCCATCCCTGGCAGTGTTCAAGGCCAGGTTGGACACAGGGGCTTGGAGCAACCTGCTCTAGTGGAAGGTGTCCCTGCCCGTGGCAGGGGGTTTGAACCGAATGAGCTTTAAGGTCCCTTCCAACACAAACCAGGCTGGGATTCTGTGATTCTATGAGACTCATATTGCTTGGATGCTGGGAGGGCAGCTCAGAAGTGTCACTGTATGTATTTGTCTTGTCCTTAGACTGTTCCCTGAGTAGCAGCCGTTTGCTATATCAAGAGACTTAACTTGTGGGGTTGGTGAGTTTTTTATTTAGCCAATATTTTTGTTCCTATGTGAAATTTGCTTTTTGTCTGCAATCACAAATTCTTACAGCAAGGAAATCAATAGGAATTTCTTTAACTTCCTGGAAATCTCTAACTTGAAATGAAATATTCCTTGCAGTTGTGCTGCTGAGTTGCTGGATATCGCCCTGTGAGTAGTCAAGCATTAACACTCTGACGTGTCCAGCAAACAAAAGGAGAAAATTGGATCAGATTTGAAATACATGTGTATTTGCTGTTAAAGCAGTTTTCTTTAATAAATGCTTCTGGCCAGACTGCAATACCCTATAGCAGATTTCAGCCAGCCATGGAGTGTCTGTCTGCATGCAAGCTCATCTGGATTGGTGCCCAAAAAGACCAGGAGCCTGGGAGCCACAGTGTATTGAAGGGCAACAGCTACTTTCTGGGATCCAAACACAGCAGGGCTTGAGAGCTATGGACAGGCTGGGCAGTCTCTGGCCTCCTAAAGGCAGCTGAACTGTGCGGGTGGCCCAAAAACTGAGAAGCATCCACTGAGTCCAGTCCGGTAGCGTGGTCAGCAGGGCTGGCTTGCTGCACAGTGAGGATGGGCTGTACTGCTGAAGCCGGGTATGTTTTCCTTTGAGTTTCTCCTTTATTTCTCTGTCATAACCAGAGGTTAACTGAGTGGTTGTATTTAGCATTTTGTTTTCTGGGGTGGCTTATTGCAGGCTTTTTGTGACGGTCAAGAGTGTAATCCTTGTCTCACACTGGGGTTTGCATTGCAGCTGGGTCAGGCGAGCAGCATGTGATGCCTCTGGGCAGGGATGCGATGCAAGAAAAAGCAAGTCCTGGCCTGAGAGATGATTTCAAAGCATTTTCCTCCCTTACCCATTTTTCCTCTCCTAATATTGCCCAAAGTCAGTAGTGGTGGCATGTGGGTGTGGGTCAGCTCTGGTGTGCCCTTGGCTCTGCTTCCCATGGCAGCTGGTGGCTGGTGGGTCTCCTGCAGCTCCTGTTGAGTTCACATTGACAAGAGTTCGTCACCTCCCTGGCTTGTCAGAGGCCAGATCTGAAGGTCCTAAGCCCATAAATAGCCTGTTCCTTTGTACTCTTTCATTAGGGTAAAACCTGTTTCAGTAGATTTGAGACTGATAGCACTAAGGGTCCTGTTTAACTGTTTGATAGGTGATGCTGGATTATTCTTTCTAATGCTGTTGGTCTAAAAAGAAAACAAAACAACACCCAACACTCCCATAGTTGAAAGTGGAAGTTTATTGGAAGCTTATCTGAACTACCTCAGGGTCTTAAATGCTTTGGCAATTTAAAAGGACCATGATGGTGTGGCAGTGTTACTCATCAGTACTTTTTAAGTATTGCAACAAGAGGTTTACATGGAAGTATTCCTCATGGACAGCAACGATCCTCGGATCCTCAGGAATCAGATGTTTGCAAGGAGAGGCAATCAGTTACTTTGGCATGTGCTTGGTCTGGTTTTCTGTTGAAATGAAGCGTGGTGAGATGGTTTTGTGTGGTTTATTTCTTTCTCTTCCCCCAAAATCAGCTAAGGAAAGGTAGAGCCTGTTAGACAAACAAGCCTAGGACCTGCAGAATTAAAGCACTCCTGTGCTAGCGGTAGTGGGAAGGTACAGCCAAGGGGGGTGCTATAGATGTTCTCTTCCTTAAATCTCTTCTGAAAATACTAGTAGTGCAGAGTTTGGCTTGTGTAATTGAATGAGGATGAGGGGCTGTAGCTGATGCCATAAGTATAAATAGGAATAACTTATTATCCTTAGATTTCTTCTAAATATGAGCTCTTTATTCTCTTGGAAATACTTTCCTCTGGTTTCTTTATTAGACTGTTGGAGAAGCTGTATGGTAGCCTTCACTGTAGAGTCAGAATTCAATAATGAAGTAATAACACAGTCTCACAGGGCAAATAATTTGTCGCCTACTATGTTCTCCTGAAGATAAAGACATCTTAACATATAAGCTCCATGAAGACAGGCAAAGAAAACTGTACTGGGCAATTTTTATCTAGCGTGTAACTGAAGAGATACAATTTAGATATCCCTGGCATAATAAAGTAAACCCCAGAGCATCTCAAGATCGCATTATTATTGAGCAAGGAAGAGATGTGGTAGATATTCCAAAAGGTAAATTCTGTTTTTCATTGACAAGAAAAACCTTCTGTTTTGTGTGAACAGGGACAACACAAACCAGACCGATACCTCCTGTCTGTTAGGTGGGTGTATAAAAGATCTTTAAACCCCCCAAACAATAAAATCCTCAACTTACTCAACTACCTTTGCTTTTAAGCTTGAAGAAGTGGCAAAACTATTAAGGCAACACATACACATAACTCTCTTTTTTGAAGCAGTTTTGGTCACTCTAGGGAAAAAGGTAAATGGAAGGTGATGTTTGCCTTGCTACCCATACCCACCCCAGTCCACAACAGAAAATGATGTCAAGCTGTTTAGTTTCCCTTCATTTTGTGGATTTTATGCCATTTACACTAATTAAAACCTGGACATGTTTTCATCACCGGGTTCTATTTTCAGTCTGATGTTTGTTCTGTGATGCTGGTGAAAGAATGAGTAGTGGTATGGTAGAAACAGCCTGAAAAGGAAGTAATTTTGGTAACGACATGGATTACATGATAACTTACAGGGAAGGAAAAAGGGGACACCATTTTTTCAGCTGATATATCCTCAGTTGCATACATTTTTAATGCTTCAAATCCAAATATTTTGTGACTTACAATATTTCACAAGTCCTCATTTTACGGTGAATGTACGCAATTATCTTCACTAAGTACTACCGTGTTCTACTGCACTTTTTATCTTGTCTCATTTATTAGTTCTTCTCCTTCTACACCCAGAGTATGTTATTCCAAAGGTATTGTATTTGAAGCAGAGTGCAATTTAGATTCCACTCTGTCAAATTAGTTTCAAGAGGGGATTTTTCTATTAAGATTTTGAAGGAAATTCCCTGTGGGGAGATGTTACGTATGGAGTAGTATGAAGAGCAGGGCATCTGGGCTGCTAGCTCAGCTGCTTCCAAAGGCTCTGTCCAGCCTGGCCTTGAAGACTGCCAGGGATGCAGCATTTACCACTTATCTGGGCAGCCTGTTCCAGCGCCTCAGCACCCTCACAAGTAAAGAGCGTCTTCCTTAGATCTAACCTGAACTTCCCCTGTTTCAGTTTGAACCCATCACCCCTTGTCCTATCGCTACAGTCCCTGATGAAGGTCCCTCTGCAGCATCCTTGTAGCCCCCTTCAGACACTGGAAGCTGCTCTGAGGTCTCCACGCAGCTTCTCTTCTCCAAGCTGAACAATCCCCATGTTCTCAGCCTCTCTCCATACAGGAAGCCCCCATTTTATCCTCATGGCCTTCTCCATGTCCTCCTTCTGTTGAAGACACCAGAACTGCAGACAGTGGTCCAAATGGGGTCTCATGAGAGCAGAATAGAGGGTCAGGATCACCTCCTTCGAATGTTTCAAGGGTTCTGTTTAACAACCTCTTTCAATCACCATACCAAGCCAAAGCTGCATCCTCTATTTCTCCACTGAAAAGATAATTGTCTTGGGAAGCAATTTGCTTTTAAAACTCCATGCCACGCTCCTGTTTCAGCTCCACTGTGTTAGCCACATATCAGTAATGGCAAGTGACTATTTTTTCTGGGCAGATAATTTCCGCTTCACTCAAGTGATACAGTATTTTATAGTAGCTAATCGTCTCATTCATTTTTTAAATGAGATTCCAAATGTTGTTCTGTGCAGATTGGGCATAATTTTTAACTTGGCACTAGAACTGTTAATAATGACAGGTTTTGTAGGAGAATATTAAGTTTTAATATTGCAGTTATTTTTAACACAGAGACATGTAGCAGATCTCGTCTTTCATCTATATATAGGCTCTTTTGGAGGGAGAAGCTTCTTAGCAAACTTAAATTCTTCATTATTTTAAGAGAGGTTAAAGAAGCAACACCTGTAAAGCTGCTCAATGACAGAGGCCACATGATGTCTTCCTTATTTAGCAAGTAAAATACTCAGTCTTGAAAGTCGTGGCTTGCGTCAGTTAACCATGTGAGCAATCCTCCTGACTTCAGTAGAACCCCAGCCTGGTTTGCATCGGAAGGGACCTTAAAGCTCCTCCAGCTCC
>NW_009923308.1:0-9856 GCF_000696875.1 Nestor notabilis
AAGCCATTAAGCACACATCGTGGTTATCGCAATCAGGGCTGATGTGCAGGCCCTGTGGGTAACTAACTGCTTTGTATTCCAGTTCTACAGTCCTCGTCATTAGACTGAGAATTTTCTAGAACAGCTTTCCCTTCTCCCCCCACCATCCAAACGGGACAGCCTTCCAAACTCCCTTTTTTGGAGGCTTTCTGAGGAATCCCTGTGTGGTTTCAGCAGAAAAGGTTTCCAATGATCCTGATGGGAGCACCAGTAAACAAGCCCATTCCCCCCGCCCTCCAGATCACCTATTTCATCCACAGCATAATTTGTTCATATTCCGGGTAGTGCCCTTCTCACTGGCCATTGTAATCTCTCTTAACTTCTCAACTTTATGAATAATTAAACATTCAGTGAGCCTGGCGGGCAGTGACCAACTCTGGGCTCTGTGATCTAGTCTGGGGTTACAGCTGCTGTTACTGTCAGAGACTCTTCTGCCTTGACCCCTCAGGAACAGTCTGCAAGCAGAGTAATTTGGGGTTAGGTATGAAACGATACACGTAAGTAATAAAGCAGCACATTATCTCAAATATTTTGACTGTAAGGACCAAAACTTTACATTAGGGGATGTATTGTGAGTTCCTTATGCTGTAAAATCTGTAAAATACACATTTTGCAGAACTTCACATTCAGAATACTTGGGGTACATGCACAAATACAACAGCCACCGCAAAAAATAACAAGTTCTTGATGGTGAAGTCTGTGTGGAATACAGAAGACATCAGAAATTATAGGATCAGACTGGTGAATAACAAACTTAATATTGGCACAATTTGAAGAAGAAAAAAGAAGGGATGTTTGGCAGGGATACCGGGCTTTTATAAACTATGTTTTCCTGTCATCAGCTGATCATACTGAACACTACTGAGCTCTACATGTCACCGTCATTCTGCCAAAGGGAGGGAGTTGCAACAGGCAAAATATTTCACTCATTGGGAGCAGAAGGTTTGCCTGGCATTTAAAATGATGTGAGGAAAAGAGGTTGCTGTTGAGTTAAGCTTTCCCATTCATAGCCTGAAAGTCTTGTCATTCATTAGGGAGAGCTATTTTAAACAAACCCATATGTGGTTGGTAGCAACGTCGATATAACATTTCTGAGGTGGGTCTTAGAAATTTTTAGGAATTCACAAACAGAAAAACACCAAAAAAGCTTACTTTTGGTCACCAAAATTATCTACAATTTCTTCTGATGAGGACTCCTTTTCTGATTTAAACAAGTGTTTTCCTATTTTCTCTTGTTATCTTCTTGGTTTTCTATTATCTCAAGCATCTATTAAATTTCCCTCTCGTTTGTCAGAGCACAATTTTCAAGCTTTAACATGTTACATTTGTGGTATCAGGCAAGCCTTTCTGAAGTGCAGTCTGTGCCTATACACAGGAGGCTGTTCCAGAGCTTCAAAGTCATGCCTGAAGGCTGTTGTATAGCAAAAGCCATGGCAAAGAGACAGAACAAGTTCTGGTTCCATGCACCAAAGCATGCAGTCATTGCTGCTTCCTGCAGCTCCTCACAGCATCATTTACAACCCTCATACAGCTACAGTTCCACAAGCAGCCCAGATTCACAGTCACCTTGGGTTTTGAATGGAGCTCTCTTTATGGAGGCACTCATGTCAGCTTCAAAGTGACAAACTCTCCAATAGCTCAGAATGCCCTTTAAAGATGTTAAACTTTCAACCATCCTTGAAACAGCTCACCTTTTTAAATTAAAATGAACACTGGAAATACTTTTTTTGACACTAATTAAACATTTTTGAAATACAGATACGTATATATGCACACGTGTATGTAAATGTATTCTGCATTTGCAATTTAGGGATTCCCACCTGTCAAGCATCTTCTCCTTCTGCATTCTGAATGAAAGCAGTGTGGGTTTGTTTTGTTGGTTTTTTTTTCTGGTACTGTTTTTCTTTCTGTGTAACTAGAAAAACTGATTCACTGAGCCCCACCTGTGGTCCTCAGTCCTCTCATGCAAACAAAATTGTACTTGGCAGATCTCAAACATCCAGTGAGACAGCAGAATTACATTTTTATGTTCTATTCTTTAGATTTTGCAGGAATCAGAATACTCTGGATTATTCTCTGTTACACTATTATATAAAATTTATTTCACCTGAAACCAAAATGACAATCAACAATGACAACCTATCCCTGCTTAAAAGCAGCATTAAAGTTGCTAGAGAGATGAGCTAGCTGAAGGGGAAGCAGCAGCAGAGAAGGGATTCTATTAATGGAAGGAAGAGTGAAAAACAAAGAAGGGAGCTCAGGAAGGTCTCATAGAAGATTCATGGAGAAAGTAGGTAAGATTGAGAACAAAAATAATCTCATACTGTTTCTTTGTTTGACTGCTGCTGAATGTATGGCACGTGGGACAAACCGGTGCCTGGCTTAACTACAGAAAATTGAGAGCAGCTGTATTTTAGTGGGGTTTAGAAGGAGCTGCTTCCTGATTCGCAGGTCTGTGTAAAATATCTCCATACACAACTTGGCTTAATGTATTCTCCAACAAATAAAGGCAGCAAGTCAAGGAACCCAAAAGTGCTTCTTTTAATTTACCACAAACACCATCATTTGTTATTCTTGTCAGTTCTTTATTGGTTTTCATCCTAAAGACTAGCACATTTACAGCATACATGGATTGGATGAACTAGAATATATAAAACAGTAGCCATATGTTTATGATATATTAATACTGCCCAAAACCAAATAAATAAAAATATTTCAATGCACAAAGCTTGGCAAATACAGTTGTCTTGGGACAAAACAGTGTTGTATTATACAATAATTTTACATGTATAAATGAAACAAAAGGCAACTGTGCTGTAGGTACTTTCACAGAACATACACAGAACATACGTGGCAACAGTTTTTTTTTTTTACCTTTGTATGTTTTTTATAATTTAAAAAAAGTACTCAAAAAAGAACATTAGACAGAACTTATTTTTACAGTAATCCTTAAATTCGCCTCTCCTGTGCAACAGAAAAGCTTCTTTCACCCTTGTGAAGCGTCCTATGTGGATTTCAAGTTTCAGTTTTCCTTTTTTGATGAACTGCCCAAGATCTTACTGTTCATTGCGCCCTTTAAACAAGCCCATTGACGTGCATGTACTGACACTGGCGTATATATAAAACGTTAGCTCGACAACCATGTTTTACGTGTAAGCATACTGAAATCAGGGTATTTTAAACAAAATAACGCAGTACTTGAGACTGGTATTCCACCACTTTGAAAAGGTGAGCAAAAACCATGCACATACAAAATTCAGCCACTTTTTCTGATTACATTGGTATACAAAATAAATAAAGGCTTGCTAAGCTCGATAACAGATCTAATGATGGTTGGCCACAGTGTGAGAGAGTGGCTCTGTTAGTTGTTACAACAGACCTCTTGTTCTTCTCTTCTGAAGCTGAACATCACAAGATTTTAGTGTAACAATACAGGACTTAAAATATAATTCCCTATGTCTGAAATATACAAAATAAAATTATCAACTCATAAAAACTAAGGGATACAAAGAGTATAGTTTATACAAAAATAAATGTAGCATTTAATAATGGGCCTGGGACTGAAGGTTGAGCAGAACTAGTGGAGCAACATTCTCCAAAGAGATCCCATTGAAAAGTTTTCTCACCATATGTTTACTCATTAGCAAAAAAATAAAACAAAACCAACATTTATTTATTTATTAATTGGTGAACAGGGTTTGTAAAATTCCCAAGAGACTGTTCTACTGTAGGTGATTCGCTCACACCTGGGACAGGTAATACAATACATAGATTTTGCACGTGTTTTGTTATCCAAGAAAGACGAACTAACAGTAACAACCTTGCTCAGCAGAACACTCTCTGACCTGGCTCTCTGACATGCTGCTCAGCGTTAAAACTGCAACAAGCAAAATGCAAAAACTGCTGGACCTGTAACCCCCAAACCTGCATGGGAGCAGAATGAACATGACTGATTGAGAGAGCAGTGACAGCACAGACAAACATCAGTGAGAGGGAGAAAGAAACCAGAAAACAGCCATATACTTACCTGGCTGTTGCTACTTTCACAAGAATAAATGGGCAGATTTTTCTATTCTAAAACTGACATTCTTAGAAACCAAGAAGGACAGGGCACAGTGTGCTGAAGGAACCTAGCTAGGGCTGATTTAATCCTATTAGGGATTCTGTTAAAATCTTGTTAAAATTTGGAAATTCAGGTTTAGCTGCTTTTTAAAAAGGTATCTTAGTTTCAAAGGCATTCTTTGGGAGATTATTTCTGAGGAGATCTGTTGAATGTTTTTTATCAAACACTATCAAACTGATCACCTGGTCATACGATATGCTAGAACGCACTGCGGTTCTAGCGCAGTACTGGTAGTACATGAGCAGTTCCCTTCTATCAACATGGGGCATCGCCACCTTCCTCAGAAATGCCCTGAAAACAGTCATACTTCCCCCTCCCTGGATTCTGAATACCTGCCCAGGTAAAACGCAAAGGTAAACAGAAACCAATTTGGGTTATGGAGTAACGGGGATGCATTGGGCACTTCGAGCATTTTTGTCTTGACATACAATATTGATATGAGAGAAAAATTCAAACACGAATAAAAAATATTAAGCCCCTCCCCAAGATACTTACTATCCAGAAGTGACATAAAAAGTCATGGGTAAAAATGCGTTAATCAATATACGACACCATGGGACAGACCCAACATGTCATGTGCAACATTAGCAACTTGCTTGTTGCACTTGCTTTATAGTGGGGAAGGGGAAGGGGTACTGTTGCTCGTGTTAATGATTAAGCATCACCGTGTTTCCGAAACAGTTCTTAACATCAGATGTGTGCCCAAGTCCTTGTTTGCCAAAGACAACAGGAATTTGCTTTATTTGGACAGAACTAGAAACCAGACCTCATATGCCTGGCCTTTTCTGTACTGTTAATCTCATCTATGAAGATGCCATCCTATATACAGTAAAACAAATTATACTCCTGGTTTTTATTGTGCTGATTTTTTCTTTTTAAGTTAAACTTCTTTTTCTTGATTGTAACAATGCATTCTACAGCTATTAGACCGTCTAGGTCCAATCCCTTTTTATTTACAACTTTTGAGTTTTACTCGCAGTTTTAAAAAGTTTATGAAAAGCTCAATCTCAAGTTCAACTCAGTATAAAAGATGTGACGTGAAACAGCTGCCCAATGCCGTTCCTAGAGTCCTTGCCCACCCAGAAGGTACCTAGCTATTTGCATATAGGTAATTAGGAAGTAGCACAATATCTGGTTGTCTTACATACACTGAAGGCTATTTAAACGGGCAGAGCGTCATCACACTATTCTCAAGCTAAGGTGTCAGAATAATTGTTACTAGAGATTCCAATTCTGTAAGTAACATGCTCTGGATAACCTAGCGAAACGTACAAAAAGGTGATTTATCTCCTCTGGATGACAAAATCACAGATTAATCTAGAGTGTATCCACACGTTTTAATGGAACAGCAATTAAAGGACATCGTATGCTTATGTTTCAACTTTTCCATAAGTTCCTTCTGGAGGCCTGTAATACTTTGGGAAAGCCTTCAGTTGCAGGGAATTAAATGCATACTTGCGACATCCAACATTCTTCATTGTATTTTCTCGGCGACAACCCTCACTGGGGAAAAAAAACAAGCACAAAAAATGACAGCAGTAAAAAGGAAAAAAAGAAAAATAAAAAAGACTTAAACTAAGATGAAATGAACTGGTTATTTTATAGCATTAAAAAAAAAAAGTTGGTTATATTTAATGAGCGCTTAATTAATTTGCCACTGCAAATATTAAAAATGAGGACTCATCATACAATGCCAGTCAGAAGCACACAGGATGGACACATGCTATGTCAGATTGCTAGTTTTGCATTTCTAAAAAGCAGCAGCACATCTACTGAAAAAAGTTCTTTCCCCGACGGTTTCATGTATTTCAGGAGCTCACATGCCGCTTCACTGCACAAGGGATCCCAAGAGATTGCTTAAAAGCAGTTCTGCTAATTTATTAATATATTAAGCTGAAAAAGAAAAACTGTTGATCTCTCAACAAGAGCTTGGAAGTAATTTTATTGTTCCCTGTATGTCAGTATTATCAGTACTTACTTAAAGATTAGAGCTGATACAAAAATAATGACTTTCCAGTAATCTCTGCATGCATAAATTGACTTGAAAACCAACATAGTCTAAAAAAATCTTAATCATGAAACACCAGCTTTGTGTGGGTGCAAAGAAGATTGGCTGCACTGACAGTCATCACCCCAATGAAACAAAGCTGTGGAGAAATTCATTTTCACTCAATGCTTTGGTGCAACTGCCCCACATTACAAAGAGGTTCTGTGCTACAGTAAAAAACTACTCCAGTTATAAGGCTTCTTTACACTCGTAAGTCTACTTCACAGTTCCTTTGATTACATCCAGAAACAGACGTACAAAGAGGAAGCACTATCGTTTACATATATATTATAGATCAGGTTAGGCTTGCAGGAGAATGTCTTTCCCTGATATGAGGACTTAAACCTAAACAACAAATACTAGAACTTCATGGCAAAGTGTACAGTACAGCATCTTATGGTGGAAACACCACTTTATTCCTGTCCTGGAGATGCGGCAGCATCTACCACGGAAACTGTGGTCACCTGATTGAAAAGGAGGGTTTGGATTCCCGTTCAGTTCAAAAGCTCTCTCAAACTGACCTCACTGTTCTTCTAATTTTGGCTAGTTAAAGTGACCAGGCCTGTGTTCTGTATGTACCTCCTAGATCGATCTCATGAAATATTGTAAGTTTCTGCTTTAAGTCAAAGTTTAAGTGAGTTTGAAATTTGTCTCCACAGAACATTCTGTGCCTGCCTTTTATAGAATGGATTGTACGTGATGACACTATTTTCATGGCATTGCTTTGTGTTTTACAGAAACCCCTCCTCCTGAGGCTGTTGCAGTCAAACAGATTAATCAAAAATAGGCACAAATTATACTTCAGAGCACTAATAAAAACAATGGTTAACTAGCAAATATGGGATACCATATGAGCATTTTCACTCCAAAGTGAATCATTCTGTTCATAATTCATCCCACTGCATCTGGTTATAGCACACGCCCCTCTGTGGCACAAGGAGGCCACAGAGATGGTGGCAAAGATGTATTTCACACACCATCTCATGTGCTGTGTTTCTTCTTCTGGAGGCACATAAGCAGAGTGCACTACAGCATTTTAAATCTGAATGCCTGAATGACAGCACAGACCAAGCTGAAAATAAAAAAGATGAAAACTTGTTCCCACTAAAGCGTAAGAAAATAAGAAAATAACTATGTTGTTTTCAAAAAGCCTGGGTTTTTATTCTAGATAAGTTTAAGGGTGCAAGACCCTAGTGATAGTCATGAGCAAAGCCTTTACGCTTTATTTAAACAGATTCATAATCTTAGGGAGGTCAGTGGAGATAACACCTACTAAAGTAACTTTCACATCTTGTTAAGACTGAGCCCAGGACACTCATCACATTGCAAGAGCAAAACCACAGTCCAACCTGACATTTGTTCACTTTGTAAAAAGGCAAATTTTGGTACCCAGAGCAAATGAACCAGTGTTAAGCATGAAGAAGAAATTATCTGTACAGAGACACAGTGGTACTAGATATCAGCCCAGGGCATGGATGTGTCCAGTACCCTCATACCACAATTTTAAATCTCCTCAGCAGTAAGGATTTACCTGAATCCATTGCAATTAAAAATAAATAGGATACATGCTTAAATATATATATAAATATACATAGATACATATGTCTTTCTGTTTGGTTTGGCTTCTGGTTGTTGTTTTGGTTTTGTTTTCCTTTTAAAAGAAAATTGGAAGAATAGTGAGGAAAACTACCAGGAGACAGTGTACTGTACAGTCTGATTTCATGAAGACACAAATATAACCACATACTCTTTTTTTTTTTTTTTTTCAAGTTAGAATATTCACCAAATTTAGGATTTTGCTCTATTTTTCATTCTAACTGTGCTTTTTTCTTTTCTTAAGCCTACCTCTCTCAGCATGTAATTTCAAATTCCGTTAAGACTGATAATAAAAGCTATAGCTACCTATGTTTTTTAAGCAAGTTAATAATAGTAGAAAATAGAAATCACAGTACTAGAAGAATTCTCCTCAAAAGCCCAATTTTCTGTCATCTCAGGCACCAAGCGAAGTAAATCCCTTCATGTATTTAGCAAAGTACATTAAATGAGGTTAGTTTTTTAATCAGCTATTGCTATTGACAAGCTCTACCAGACAACTGCAGCAACGAAATCTTTCAGTTTAACAGGCCTCTTCCAGGTTGACATTATACATCAGCAGTGACCAAATTTCATCTGCAGTTATTCTGCGTGACTAAACTAGGTAAGCCGCTTTAGTCTCACCGCTTAAATAAATGTTAACTTACCACCATTCATTTATCTCTAAGCCACTATCAACATCATAATTTATTAAAGCTGTCCAACGCTTAAAAATGGAAATAACAGTAATATTTAGTCTAGTGTAATTAAAACAAAGCCCAGTGGAAAACCTCAAACCCACCTACTAAAGGAGCTAACTGATACCTCCCTCTTGCCTGAAATATTAAAGGCTGATATCTTTAACTTCTAGGATGATAATGACCCTGTTTCAGAATAAGTTCTGTAACAGAGCACCTGAAACAGATAATGGACCATTAGCAGGCCAGTGCCAATTACATCCTCTTCCTAACCACCAGTCATTCATTTCATGTCTTTAATACATTACAAAATGCAGATCTGCAAATAGAATGAAAGAATTTTACATGCAGCGCACTGCAAGTTGTTTTCTGAGTGGGTACACTGGTCTGTTAGAACATACTTAACCATGAGAAAGGAACAAGACTATGGCTCTACAAACTGTTCAGCAATGTAATTTGGATATTATGCTTTGAAATGAAGGTAGAAATTCGTTTATTTCTTTAAATAAATTTCTTACAATTTCTTATAAACCCCACCCATGTTTTTATTTTTCTCTTCATACCTTGTAAAAATGAAAGGCAAGATTAGCATACACCTTAAATATACAAAAGATAGATACAAATTCTTTTCAGACAGAGTTCCTTTCTCTGGAATACATGAAACAAGTAACACAAAACTATATTTGGTAAGAGATCTTCAGGCCAGCTAAAGTAACGAGGTAACAGGCCAATGTCAGACTATGTTACAAGCACTGAAAGCAGAACAAGAATTTAAAGTTTCAATACAATTCTTTTTGATAAAATAATCTGATGTGTATTTACAGTTTAGTACAATAGAAACATAAAATTGTAAGGCATAATAATAATTCCTGGCAGACAATGCTATGACACATTCCTTTGTCCAGCAGGTACCAAGTGGCATTACACATTCAAGCTTTTTTTTGTTTTTGTTTTTAAACTTTATCTTCACTTGCAACGTAATCTGGCCACCAGGTAAGCTATGCTCAGAAACAGCCACACAATCAGTAAATTGGGGCTCAGAGCTAGTAAAGGAATAGAGTAGAGGAGGCTGGGATCTAGTCTGAAATCTCGGATGGGCACCAAGCCACTCAAGTTCTTCTGGGTGACTACCTCCCGTGTTCCAATGCTGTGAAAAGGAAGAAGGTTGGGAGGAGGGAAAATAAAACATAAAGGAAGACGGACATGCAAATGAATGTATAAAAAGAGATGGCAACACAAGGTGGTCAAGAAAATGAAAAAACATGGAAGAAAGCACAACAAAATCCAGAAGATGAAGTAAAGAAAGAGTGGGAAAAGGTCTCAAAAATATGTATCAGCACAATTACAGAAATAAGGAGAGGGAAAGAGAATAAAAGA